>NC_068355.1:129701769-129777882 GCF_020536995.1 Dreissena polymorpha | reverse complement strand
ATGGTTACGGCCATTGACATGGACTTTGTCCCTTATTCATGTTAGAAAAACTGATTAAGAGTTGTTTATTTAATCTCTCTGAAGTTGACGGAAGAACTAACGTGAAAAAAAGAGAATCATACTAAAAAGGGGAAAGCAAATAAAATGATTCCAAAACAGATTTGGTATATGTTTACTGTTAAAGTAGCATACCCCGATCGGTTTGATATGCATGTGATTATTATTATAATGCCGCGAAAAAGTAAACTAAACAATACTGAATAATTACTAGGTAGAAATATATAGAAATATTTTCTATGCACATGTCTACATGTTTGTCATATTTATAATTCACAGTTGGAAGGCGAACAACCCCTTGTAAGTTTGAAATTGTCGTGTCCTTTTTCCATAGACTTATTCACAACGATGAAGAACACGCAATATTTAAGACTTAAAATATACACATGTACGTTAGAGATAAATAATTTTGAAACAAATAATTTAAAACATTTTTTTCTTTAATGGTTCATCTTATTTCATTTCATATCATAAGATGAAACATGTGTCTATAGAGAATTTCCGCGCCTCTCGGTTGTTTGGCCACAGGTTGCAGTAAATATTTCGGATTATGCAGCCATGATCTTTTTGTTAAGCACTAACACATATAAAATCCGGGACTGATAAAAAAGTAAGCATTTATTGACTGGTCAAAACAGACCTATCACAGATTGAGCTGTGCTTCGTAAAAAAAACAACAACAACAACACTAAGAACGCTAGCCCATTTTATTCACCAATGGACTTAGTTTCTTCACATAATAAAGGTCGATATGGTATGTAATTTTGAAAGAATTATAATCAGCCAGCTTTTGTACCAGTAGATTTGTGTGTTTTTGTTCCGCAAAAGCTAGCTTATTTCAGGATACGTAAATTGACAGGTGCAAGAAATAATAACAAAGCAGACATATAGAAAATAAGTGTAATGTTGTTATATATATGCAACGCTAATAATATATATAAATATATTTATATATATACATGAGGCATACCTTCAAACATACCCGTATGTGTTTTTCAAAATTAAATATTAAACCCGACAGTGCTGTAAGGTTTGAAAATTTGATAAATACTATTACCTTACGCAGTTCAGCAATAACTTTAACCAAAAGCATACATTGTTAAGAAATTAAGCAACATCGGTAAAATGTCGAATCATACAGCTTTATAAAGATTGAACACTTAAAAATGGTTTGGAGATTTATACACTTCAAAGAAAAAAACACTATTCGGCAATCATATAAACCATATCTGATAATTACTATAGTGTAACCAATAACACACAACAGAATTTGTCAAAATCTAAAGCGAAAATTACAGCAACAAGAGCTCCATGATCGGAGACTTTTGCCCCCAACAGGGTCTTGACACAGGGTTTTCTGCAACAAAACTGACCATAAATGTTAATCTTATCATATTAGTTTGACTAAGCCACTTTAATAAAACCTTATGTCACAGTGACCTTGACCTTTAAACTAGTGACCCAATTTCAATCGAGGCCATCTACTGTCCAACGCCAATGCACAAGGGAAGTATCACGACAATCGGTCAATTCGTTGACGAGATATTGATCGGAAACAATTTTCAAACTTAGAATGACTGAACTTAACCTTTAACCTTATAACCCCAATATCAATCAGGGCCATCTACTGTCCAACGCCAATGCACAACGGAAGTATCAAGACAATCGGTCAATTTGTTGACGAGTTTTTGATCGGAAACAATTTTCAAACTTAGTGTGACTGACCTTGACCTTTGACCTTGTAACCTAATTATCAATATGGGTCATCTTCTGTCCAAGACTAAAGTACATGTGAAGTATCAAGCCAATGGGTCAAACCGTACACAAGTTATTGATCGCAAACAAACTGGTCTACCGACTGACATTTAGCAAAACAATATAACCCCTCTTCTTCAAAGGGGGGCATAATAAAACTAAACAAGAAATGTCGCAGTTGCCCTCGAAGTTTCCTTTTCTCGTTAGAGTAACTTGAATTTTTCTACAACACATTCATTACAATATATATATATATTTCTGTAAAATATACAGTTACATAAACTGGCAAGTGCTTCATTTATAGAAAATAAAGGGTTGCTGTGTTTAATGTTAGATAGAAAACCACAAAGCCATTTTTGGCCATCATTCGTTAGTTTGTTTAAAGATGGGCAAGTATAAAATGCAACTAATTGGCAGTACACACATTCAAACTCTTTGTTGTTTCTTTATGTACCACAAATATGGGGAATAAATGGTTAAATTTTGACTGAAATACCAAACATTTCTGAGTAGTTCCAAACTTGAAAGACTGAAAACTGTGCAGCCAAAGTGAACATCTGGCGAGAGTAGTGTAAATTATATTGAGAGGTTTGTGTTAGATAAGTACATTGTAATGACAGTTTAGACAGAAATTTGTCATAACAGTTTAAACAGAAATTATGCATCATACATACTCAAAAAATCAAAACATTACCATATTATACAACATTATAATTAAAGGCATTCAAACCATGACAACAATTTACAAACAAACAAATATACTTTATAAAGCATTTGTAAGTAATTACAAATAGGAAGATCATTACCAACATGGTGTAAGTTATCATATAAAATGGTAGTAAAGTTTTCGAAACATTTAATCACAAAAAGGCTAAAAGGCTCTTATCTGTGAACCAAATAAATAAAACATTGCTTAGCTGGAAATCTACAGAAGCTTTCACTATAGCCTTATAAACATAACTGAACTGCCCCTGGCTGCCATGTTTTTCATATTACCCAAACTGTTTTGGAACTCGACCAAGATATCATTAGAACAAATATTCCTAATTTAATGATGATCCGGCTAGATTGTGATTTCTATAGTTTTCACATGGTTTAACTATAGTCATATAAGCTAATTTTCCCCGCCTCCTGAATGCTATTTTTATTAACAAACCGGCACCATTTGTTAAATTAGTCAAGATATTGCTAAAACAAAACAATTGTATAACATGAAGACACTTTAATTAGTAAAACAATAACAATCCTGTTAAAGTACGGGGAATACCTTTATAACTTGATATATGATGATATTATTTTAACAATTCACATCATTTTAAGTCATTTTATTGTGAAATTCACCTGTGACAAATGATAACATGAAGTTAAATATGATTACAGTATAAGAAAGTCAAAGTCGTGTTGACAACTCTTCACAATTTAACATCATGGCAATATGTGCTTGTTCCTTAAATCAAGCATTGAGTCCTACTTTGGCTTTTACTTTCGCAGACAATATGCAATTAATAAGAATATACTTAACACAGAAATATCGAGTCTGTATACAAAAAGGAGCATCTACAAGCAATCATGTCTTTTAATAACAAAACATGTGTACACAGTACAAACATTAAGTGTTACAGATCTGAAGCTGGAATGACTTATCATGATTATTTAAGCTCAAATGTACATGTTTAAATGTAGTATTAACAAGAGATGTGTTTGTCAGAAACACAATGCCCCCTATTTGAACTTTGACCTTGAAGGATGACCTTGACCTCGACCTTTCACCACTCAAAATGTGCAGCGCCATGAGATACACATGCATGCCAAATATCAAGTTGCTATGATCAATATTGCAAAAGTTGGTAGATATCGACTAAGGCTACCTGAATATACCAGATATCCTGAACTAGACATCAGTAATATTGTCATGTATATTGTATTAGGGTAGAAAAATGGACACTTTGACCCCCCTTAGCCCACCCCCACACCAATATGTAGGTTAAAGTATTTTTTTCGCTTCGGCATACAAATAAAAATAATTTTGCTAAGTTTGAAGCAGCCATGACCGAGTTTGGTAACTTTAAAAATTAAAAAGAACATACCTGCCCAAAATATCTCATTTTTGACGAGGGTTCCCTACTTTGAAACACCCTATTTCGACCCCAGGGCACAACTAAACCCCAATGCGCACATCAATGTGTTCGTGGTACTTTGAACTAACGGAAAAGAAAGACATGCGACACCTATGGCTAGGGTGTTATAATATTTCAATACCAAACAGGCCAGCAAACAGTATAATGTTAGTGCAAATTCGGTATTTCGGACCCCTATCAAACATCTTTCAACTTTTCCTGATTATGTTTTCGATTTTACTTTAAATTCACCAACGTTTACTCAAATAATACTAAATAAAAATATATTTCGATAAAAAAAATCACACAATTTTATCAAAATGTCCTATTAAGGCCCAAAAACCACCTTAAGAACGCACGTGGCGCGCTTAATTTCCCATCCTTTCCCCCGGGCCGACCCGTGAGCTTACTCCCGGGCCGACCCCTTCCAAAATATACCAAATATTCTGGCTATAGACATCAGAAATATAGTACAGTATATTGTATAATGGTAGAACAAATGGTAGAGTAAGACAATTCCATTGCCTTATTATCGTCTTCATAAAACTTGTTACAGCGTGTATCGTGAAAAAGAATATACAATAGAAATGTGACTGAATACATCCACATAACATAATCAAGCTTAAATAATACACGTAACATCTAAAAAATAAAATATCCGAAAGTGATCGTCTGAAATACAGGCTTCTGAATCAGGAACTAACTTATTACTCAATTCCTTATTCAGAGGCTATAACTTCGGATATTTAAATTCGGATCATTCTCGCATTGCGCAGCTATATATTCGTTATTATTAGCTATGTCTAATGTAAGTTTTTTATTTATATTTCTGATACAGTTTTTGAAGTTTTATCTGACCCTTACCTTTGGCCAAGACTAAACGATACCTCATAACTAAGCATGGTTTAGATATCTCACTCCGTTCTCATACGTGAACAGTTACGAAGGGATATGATTAAGGATGTAAAGAGATTTCAACATGTCAGCATAAACGCAAGACTGCATCGGACGCAGCGGTGCAAGTGCCTCTAGTCGACTTGAAACTTTCATAGAGATGCCTCAACATTTTATTTTATTTAACATTCAAACACCTGCGCGAATACCAGCTGCAATAGTGTTTTTTCCGTAGATTTGTTTAAGTACGAATACGCGTTTTCCCGCTCATGCAGACCAACGGTACATACGGCGACCTTCTACCTCGGCACACGATCATTGACCGTGGTACCTAAAAAACGGCGATGGTCTCAATAGTTAACAGTCCTTCGCCGTTTTAAGCGTAACGTAGCGTATTCGAACAGAATGCCAATATTTCGAACAGCGTTCTCGTCAGTGCGACGTCACTGCCTTCAACATAAAAGCGAGACTGCACCGGAAGCAGCGACCCAGGTGCCTCTAGTAGTCTGGAAAGTTTCGATGAGATGCCTCCGTATTTTGTTTTTTCAATTTAAACACAAATGCGTACTCAAACTGCAATTGAGTGTTTCCATTTAAATAGATTTTCTATCACCGAAAACGCGATTTCTGATCTTGGGTGCCAACGGTATATCCGGCGACCTTAAACATTGGCGCACGATAAAAGGTCGAGGGCACCAAAGAAATGGCGCTGGTCTATTTGATAACCAGTTTTATTTTTCCGAAGTTAGTGCAACTGGCTACTTTTTCCTTATTCAGAAAAAAAGGAACTGGGTTATCATTTTACAAAAACATAAGTAGGAATATACTGCAATACATATTTTGATACGCGACCTATATTTACAATGATTTTCATTGAATAATTGGTCTCTTTGGTTATTTTTCAATTTTTTTTTAGCAAGACAATGCCAGTTCCTTATTCGATTTGAATAAGGAATAAGGAACCAGTTCCTTATTCCCTATTCAAACCGAATAAGGAACGGAATATCATTATATAAAACTTAGAACAGGTGTACTGCAATTAAAGTTTTTGATATACAACCTACGTTTAAAATGCTTTTCATTGATTTATTGGCTTCTTTGGTTCATTTTGATTAAGGTTTTTAATCAGAAAATACCAGTTCCTTATTCGTTTTGTATACGGAACAAGGAACCAGTTTCTTATTCCTTATTCAAACCAAATAAGGAACTAGATTCTCATTAAATAAAATTTAGCAGCAATGTATTGCAATATTATTTTTTTTTACATCTACCATCATTTCATTGATATTTAGTATTATTTGGTTAATTTTAATTTATGTTTGAGTAAGACAATTTCATTTCCTAATTATCTTCTTCATAATACTTGTTTTCAGCGTGTATCGTCAAATAGAATATACAATAGAAATGTGACAGAATACATTCATACAACATAATCAAGCTGAAGTAACACACACAACATCTGAAAAATAAAATATCCGAAAGTGATCGTCCGAAATACAGGCTTCTGAATAAGGAACTTACTTATTACCCAATTCCTTATTCAGAGACTATAACTTCGGATACTTAAATTCGGATCATTCTCGCAAAGCGCAACTTTATGTTCGTTACTATTGGCTCTGTTTAATGTAAGAATTTTTATTTATATCTCTGATACAGTTTTTTAAGTTTTATCTGACCCTTACCTTGGACCAAGACTGTACGATATCTCATTACTAAGCATGTTTTAGATATCTCATTCCGTTCTTAACGTAAACAGTTACGAAGAGATATGATTAAGATGCAAAGAGATTTTAATACGTCACAAAACAGCAAGACTGCACCGGAAGCAGCGGTCCAAGTGCCTCAAGAAGACTGGACAGTTTCCATGAGATGCCTCAATATTTAATTTTATTTAAAATTCAAACACCTGCTCGCATACTAGCTGTAATAGTGTTTTTTTCTTCATAGATTTGTTTAAATGCGAATACGCGTTTTTTCGCTCATGCAGACCAACGGTAAATACGGCGACCTTCAACCTCGGCACACGATTATTGACCGTGGTATCTAAAGAACGGCGATAGTCTCAATGGTTGAGAGTCCTTCGCCGTTTTTAGCTTAACAGTTGAGCTCTGTATTCGAACAGAATGCCAAAATTGCGAACAGCGTTGTCGTCAGTGCGACGTCACTGACGTCACCATAAAAAATGTCTGCACCGGAAGGAGCGGCCTAGATGCCTCTAGTAGTCTGGAAAGTTTCGTAGAGATGCCCCCGTTTTTTGTGTTTTTTTTTTTCAATTTAAAGACAAATGCGTTCTCAAGCTCTTATTGAGTGTTTCTAATTAAATAGGTTTTCTTTCACTGAAAACGCGTTTTTTCGATCTTGTATGCCAACGGTATATCCGGCGACCGTAAAGATTGGCGCACGATAAAAGGTCGCGGGAACTAAAGAAATGGCGCTGGTCTTTTTGATTACCAGTCCTATTTTTCCGAAGTAAGTGCAACTGGCTGCTAATTTTTCCTTATTCAGAAGAAAAAAGGAACTGGGTTATCATTTAACAAAAACCTAAGTAGGAATGTTCTGCAGTACATATTTTGATACGCGACCTATATTTACAATGATTTTCATTGATTAATTGGTCTCTTTGGTCCATTTTAATTTATTTGTTTAGCATGGAAATGCCAGTTCCTTATTCGATTTGAATAAGGAATAAGGAACCAGCTCCTTATTCCCGATTCAAACCGAATAAGGAACTGGACTATCGTTATATAAAACTAAGTACAGGTGTACTGCAATTAAAGTTTTTAATACCCAACCTACGTTTAAAATGCTTTCAATTGATTATTTGGTTTCTTTGGTTCATTTTAATTCAGTTTTTTAATAAGAAAATACCAGTTCCTTATTCGATTTGAATAAGGAATAAGGAACCAGTTCCTTATTCCTTTTTCAAACCGAATAAGGGACTGGGTTATCATTACATACAACTCAGCAGCAATGTTTTGCAATATATTTTTTTTACATGTACCATTATTTCATTGACATTTAGTATTCTTTGGTTAATTTTTTATTTATATCTCTAATACAGTTCTTTGAGTTTTATCTGACCCTTACCTTTGGCCAATAATAAACGATATCTCATTACTAAGCATGTTTTAGATATCTCATTCCGTTTTCATACGTAAGCGGTTACGAAGGGATATGATTAAGGATGTAAAGAGATTTCAACACGTCACCATAAAATCAAGACTGCACCGGAAGCAGCGTTGAAGGTGCCTCTAGTCGACTGGAAACTTTCAGCGAGATGCATCAACATTTAATTTTATTTAACATTCAAACACCTGCGCGAATACTAGCTGAAATAGTGGTTTTTTTCGTAGATTTGTTTTAGTGCGAATACACGTTTTGTCTTCATGCAGACCAACGGTACATCCGGCGACCTTCAACCTCGTCACACGATTATTGGCTGTGGGATCTACAAAACGGCGATGGCCTCGATGGTAAACAGTCCCTCGCAGATCTTAGCGTAACAGTTGCGCTCTGTTTTCTTACCGAATGCCAATATTTCGGACAGCGTTGTCGTCAGTTCGACGTCACAGACGTCAATATAAAGGCGATAATGCACCGGAAGCAGCGGCCAGGTGCCTTTATTAGTCTGGAAAGTTTCATCGAGATGCCTACGTATTTTGTTTTTCCATTAAAAAACAAATGCGTATACAAGCTCTTATTGAGTGTTTATATATTAAAATTCATTTTCTATCTCCGAAAACGCGTCTTCCCGATTTTGGATGCCAGCGGTACATCCGGCGACCTTCAATAATGGCACACAATAAAAGATCGTGGGACGCGACAAAATGGCGCTGGTATCGGTGGTTACCAGTCCTATTTTTCCGAGTCAGTGCAGCTGGTTACTTTGTCATTGTTCACCCGCGAAAAAAGAACTGGTCATCATTACACATAAAAACTAGGTAGAAATGTTGTACAATACATATGTGCGATACCCAACCTATATTTACAATGATTTTAATTGATTTATTTGTCTCTTTTTTTTCCATTTTATTCAGAAAATGGCAGTTCCTTATTCAATTTGAATAAGGAATAAGGAACAAGATCCTTATTCCTTATTGAAATCGAATAAGGAACTGGGTTATAATTAAATAAAACTAAGAAGAAATGTACAGCAGTTAAAGTTTTGGATACACAACGTGAAAAACAATGATTGCCATTGATATATTGGTCTCTTTGGTTCATTTTCATTTATTTTTTTTTAGTAAGAAATCGCCAGTTCATTATTCGATTTAAATAAGGAATAAGGAGCCAGTTCCTTATTCATTATTCAAACCGAATAAGGAACTGGATTCTCATTAAATAAAACTTAGCAGCAATGTATTGCAATATTTTTTTTTTTACGTGTACCATCATTTCATTGACATGTAGTATTGTTTGGTTAATTTTAATTTATGTTTGAGTAAGACAATGCCATTTCCTTATTATCGTCTTAATAATATTTGTTGTCAGCGTATTTCGTAAAATAAAATAAACAAAGAAATGTGACAGAATATATCTATATAACATAATCAAGCTTAAATAACACACACATCTAAAAAATAAAATATCCGAAAGTGATTGTCCGAAATACAGGCTCCGGAATAAGGAACTAACTTATTTCTAATTCCTTATTCAGAGGCCATAATTTCGGATACTTTAATCGCATCATTCTAGCATCTGGACCTTACCTTTGGCCAAGACTATCCGATAGATGAGTATCAGACATGTTTTCATCATGTTGAAATCGAATAAGGAACTGGGTAATAATTAAATAAAACTTATTAGAAATGTACTTCAATAACTATTTTGTTATACCCAACCTACATTAACAGTGGTTTTCATGATTCATTGATCTCAGTGATTCATTTTCACTTATTTTTTATTAAGAAATCGCCAGTTCCTTATTCGATTTGAATACGGAATAAGGAATCAGTTCCTTATTCCTTATTCAAATCGAATAAGGAACAAGGATAAAATTAAATAAAAATAGTAGACATGTACTACAATACATATTTTTGATGCCCAATCTACATTTATAATGATTTTCATTGATGTACTGGTCTCTTTGGTTTACTTTAATTTATCTTTTTGGCAAGAAAATGGCAGTTCCTTATTCGATTTGAATAAGGAATAAGGAACCAGTTCCTTTTTCCTTATTGAAATCGAATAAGGAACTGGGTTATAATTATAAAAAAATAAATAGAAATGTACCTCAATAAATATTTGTTATACCCAACCTATATTTACAGTGATTTTCATTGACTTATTGATCTCTTTAATTCCTATTTATGTTTTTGTTAGTAAGAAAATGCCGTTCCTTATTCGATTTTGATTTGTTATTTATAGTAAGTACATTCCAGTTCCTTATTCGATTTCAATAAGGAATAAGGAACCAGTTCCTTATTCCTTATTCAAACTGAATAAGGAACTGGTTTATCATTACTTAAAACTTAGTAGAAATGTATTGCAATGCGTATTTTAAATATCCAACCTATGTATACACATGTATATAATGATATTCATTTTTATGTTGAACAATTTTGATCATTTTCATAGATGTTTAAGTAAGAAAATGCCGTTCCTTATTCGATTTTGAATTATTATTTATAGTAAGTACATTCCAGTTCCTTATTCGATTTCAATAAGGAATAAGGAACCAGTTCCTTATTCCTTTTTCAAACTGAATAAGGAACTGGTTTATCATTACTTAAAACTTAGTAGAAATGTATTGCAATGCGTATTTTAAATATCCAACCTATGTATACACATGTATATAATGATATTCATTTTCATAATGAAAAATTTTGATCATTTTCATAGATGTTCAAGTACGAAAATGCCGTTCCTTATTCGATTTTGAATTATTATTTATAGTAAGTACATTCCATTTCCTTATTCGATTTCAATAAGGAATAAGGAACCAGTTCCTTATTCCTTATTCAAACTGAATAAGGAACTGGTTTATCATTACTTAAAACTTAGTAGAAATGTATTGCAATGCGTATTTTAAATATCCAACCTATGTATACACATGTATATAATGATATTCATTGATATGTTGAACAATTTTGATCATTTTCATTGATGTTTAAGTAAGAAAATGCCGTTCCTTATTCGATTTTGATTTATTATTTATAGTAAGTACATTCCAGTTCCTTATTCGATTTCAATAAGGAATAAGGAACCAGTTCCTTATTCCTTATTCAAACTGAATAAGGAACTGGTTTATCATTACTTAAAAACTTAGTAGAAATGTATTGCAATGCGTATTTTAAATATCCAACCTGTGTATACACATGTATATAATGATATTCATTTATATGTTGAACAATTTTGATCATTTTCATTGATGTTTAAGTAAGAAAATGCCGTTCCTTATTCGATTTTGATTTATTATTTATAGTAAGTACATTCCAGTTCCTTATTCGATTTCAATAAGGAATAAGGAACCAGTTCCTTATTCCTTATTCAAACTGAATAAGGAACTGGTTTATCATTACTTAAAACTTAGTAGAAATGTATTGCAATGCGTATTTTAAATATCCAACCTATGTATACACATGTATATAATGATATTCATTTATATGTTGAACAATTTTGATCATTTTCATTGATGTTTAAGTAAGAAAATGCCGTTCCTTATTCGATTTTGATTTATTATTTATAGTAAGTACATTCCAGTTCCTTATTCGATTTCAATAAGGAATAAGGAACCAGTTCCTTATTCCTTATTCAAACTGAATAAGGAACTGGTTTATCATTACTTAAAACTTAGTAGAAATGTATTGCAATGCGTATTTTAAATATCCAACCTATGTATACACATGTATATAATGATATTCATTTTTATGTTGAACAATTTTGATCATTTTCATTGATGTTTAAGTAAGAAAATGCCGTTCCTTATTCGATTTTGATTTATTATTTATAGTAAGTACATTCCAGTTCCTTATTCGATTTCAATAAGGAATAAGGAACCAGTTCCTTATTCCTTATTCAAACTGAATAAGGAACTGGTTTATCATGACTTAAAACTTAGTAGAAATGTATTGCAATGCGTATTTTAAATATCCAACCTATGTATACACATGTATATAATGATATTCATTGATATGTTGAACAATTTTGATCATTTTCATTGATGTTTAAGTAAGAAAATGCCGTTCCTTATTCGATTTTGATTTATTATTTATAGTAAGTACATTCCAGTTCCTTATTCGATTTCAATAAGGAATAAGGAACCAGTTCCTTATTCCTTATTCAAACTGAATAAGGAACTGGTTTATCATTACTTAAAACTTAGTAGAAATGTATTGCAATGCGTATTTTAAATATCCAACCAATGTATACACATGTATATAATGATATTCATTTATATGTTGAACAATTTTGATCATTTTCATTGATGTTTAAGTAAGAAAATGCCGTTCCTTATTCGATTTTGATTTATTATTTATAGTAAGTACATTCCAGTTCCTTATTCGATTTCAATAAGGAATAAGGAACCAGTTCGTTTTTCCTTATTCAAACTGAATAAGGAACTGGTTTATCATTACTTAAAACTTAGTAGAAATGTATTGCAATGCGTATTTTAAATATCCAACCTATGTATACACATGTATATAATGATATTCATTTTTATGTTGAACAATTTTGATCATTTTCATTGATGTTTAAGTAAGAAAATGCCGTTCCTTATTCGATTTTGATTTATTATTTATAGTAAGTACATTCCAGTTCCTTATTCGATTTCAATAAGGAATAAGGAACCAGTTCCTTATTCCTTATTCAAACTGAATAAGGAACTGGTTTATCATGACTTAAAACTTAGTAGAAATGTATTGCAATGCGTATTTTAAATATCCAACCTATGTATACACATGTATATAATGATATTCATTGATATGTTGAACAATTTTGATCATTTTCATTGATGTTTAAGTAAGAAAATGCCGTTCCTTATTCGATTTTGATTTATTATTTATAGTAAGTACATTCCAGTTCCTTATTCGATTTCAATAAGGAATAAGGAACCAGTTCCTTATTCCTTATTCAAACTGAATAAGGAACTGGTTTATCATTACTTAAAACTTAGTAGAAATGTATTGCAATGCGTATTTTAAATATCCAACCAATGTATACACATGTATATAATGATATTCATTTATATGTTGAACAATTTTGATCATTTTCATTGATGTTTAAGTAAGAAAATGCCGTTCCTTATTCGATTTTGATTTATTATTTATAGTAAGTACATTCCAGTTCCTTATTCGATTTCAATAAGGAATAAGGAACCAGTTCGTTTTTCCTTATTCAAACTGAATAAGGAACTGGTTTATCATTACTTAAAACTTAGTAGAAATGTATTGCAATGCGTATTTTAAATATCCAACCTATGTATACACATGTATATAATGATATTCATTTTTATGTTGAACAATTTTGATCATTTTCATAGATGTTCAAGTAAGAAAATGCCGTTCCTTATTCGATTTTGAATTATTATTTATAGTAAGTACATTCCAGTCCCTTATTCGATTTCAATAAGGAATAAGGAACCAGTTCCTTATTCCTTATTCAAACTGAATAAGGAACTGGTTGATCATTACTTAAAACTTAGTAGAAATGTATTGCAATGCGTATTTTAAATATCCAACCTATGTATACACATGCATATTATGATATTCATTTATATGTTGAACAATTTTGATCATTTTCATTGATGTTTAAGTAAGAAAATGCCGTTCCTTATTCGATTTTGATTTATTATTTATAGTAAGTACATTCCAGTTCCTTATTCGATTTCAATAAGGAATAAGGAACCAGTTCCTTATTCCTTATTCAAACTGAATAAGGAACTGGTTTATCATTACTTAAAACTTAGTAGAAATGTATTGCAATGCGTATTTTAAATATCCAACCTATGTATACACATGTATATAATGATATTCATTTATATGTTGAACAATTTTGATCATTTTCATTGATGTTTAAGTAAGAAAATTCCGTTCCTTATTCGATTTTGATTTATTATTTATAGTAAGTACATTCCAGTTCCTTATTCGATTTCAATAAGGAATAAGGAACCAGTTCCTTATTCCTTATTCAAACTGAATAAGGAACTGGTTTATCATTACTTAAAACTTAGTAGAAATGTATTGCAATGCGTATTTTATTTATTATGCCACGACAGCGCATTTACGTTGGAGACGCTGACATGATATTTTAAAGTGTTATCGGATACCCATCCGATAACAGTTTTAAGCTCCGCCCATCAATATCCGTTTTAAAACTCCGCCCATATTTGGTTTACTCAATGATTTTTTTAGCGTTCCATGTTTTAGCCCCGCTCATTCTGAGAACTACTTTTTTGTAGGCGTGGTATGTCGCTTCTTTGATTTAAATGGAAACAAACAGCGATTCATATTTTATTCAGAAGTTAGAACATTAATAAACAATAAGTTGTTTTTTTTAAACAAAACTAACACTTTATTAAGTATATATCTATAGGGAAATATAAATTAAATGAGCATTAATCAATGGAAAAAAATTAAACAAATACAAAGGTGCACCGCTACCATTCATAAGCTGCAATTTAAAACAGTAATGATACAGTAAACATTTATCACGTAACACAAATATACTTAACACGTTTTAAATAAAATATGACAGATTTGATCAGTTAAAGAAGAATTTATGACAAATATTCACTAAACATCTGGTCTAAGATTATATAAAAAAAAATAACTAATTCTTTACAAATGCTTTCCTTTTTAGTGTCATTCATATAAAAAGCAAGGCAAACAGGTGAATAGCATACAAAATGAATTATCATTGACAAAGTAAAATAATTAATACTTGATTGAGATGCTTTGCGAATGCCTGTCATGCCTAATAATACATGACAATTTCAATTTTTAAGTGTCTGAAATCAAACTTTCACAAAAAAAATTATTCTATCTCCACAACCAAACAGGAAATTTGTGTGGTCAACCTGAAAATAAAATAAGGATTCCTTTAGAAAAAAAAAATCACCAAACATTAATTGCATAACTGCTTTAACCCTTTCAGTGCTGGAACCGAATTTTGAAGGCCTTTACAAACAGTTTGGATCCAGATGAGACGCCACAAATCGTGGCGTCTCATCTGGATCCAAACTGTTTTCTATTCTGATAGTAATCTTTGAAAAAAATAAAGAAAATGCTTATTTTACAAATTCAGCAGACGACATTTTAGCAGACGACAAATTTCCCAGCATGCAAAGGGTTAAAAATAAAAATCCAGATACATAATTTGTATTAAAATTGAAACTTTATAAATATAGTGACATATAGATTTATAACATGTTCAGATAAATCAATTACATAAATACTCTCAAAAATAAATTTGTCGAGAAAAAAGTATTACCTTTCCGACAAATTAATTAGATGGGTTGATGTGAAGCTGTGCCGGGATGCAGTTGGGGGGGGGGGAATATCTCGAGTTGGTTGAGAGGCAGAGAAAGACTCGGACAAGTGCAACTGACGAGGGTAGAACTGTGCCGCCAAGAATTTTGGTAGATATCATCACCCATGGAATGTGTGGTCGCAACTTTCTGCCATTAAAAGAAAAACATTTCATATTATAATAAAATAAAACAAATCCAACAGGAGATAACATTTCAAAATAGAGTGTTTTAATAACATTTTTATGGCACAACTTGAACAAATTACAACTTTAATAGACACAATATTATTAATACAAAATGATAAAAAAATAATTAAGAATTTCTTTTAACTTAAAATCTTTTTATTATGGATTATTTTTTTGCTTATTAAGGGAATAGGTGTTTGTTTTCCTAATTTGAGAAATTTGCGACTCAAATTTTCACAATTTAAATCAGTTCGGGACTCAAATTTTCACAATTTAAAAAAAGTTTGCAACTCATTTTTTCACAATGTTGATCTGTGGGCGACACAATTTTGAACAGTTTTCGACACATGTTTTCAAAAAAGTTGCACAGTGCGCAACTCATTTGTTCACAGTTTTCAACAGTGAATTTTTTTATGAACATTGCGTGACTCAATTTGTTCACAATTTTGAACAGTGTGCAACTCATTTTTTAAAATTGTGAACAGTGCGCGACTCATTTTTCCACCATGTTGAATAAACAGTGCGCGACTCCTTTTTTTCCAAATTTTTAACAGTGCGCGACTCATTTTTACAAATATTGAACAATGCGCAACTCATGTGTTTTCACAATTTAAAGAGTTTGTGACTTATTTTTTTGTAATTTTGAATGAACAGTGCCCCACAAATTGTCCCCCATTTTTGAACAGTGCGCAAATGATTGTTCCAAATTTTGTACAGCGCGTGACATGATTTTTTCACAATTTTAAACAGTGCGCAACTCATTTTTCCACAATTTTAAATGAACAGTTCATGACTTATTTTTTTGCAAAAATTTAGTTTAAACCTATTTATTTTAGCTCGATTGCATCGAAAGCCTTAGGCTTATATAAACGCTCTCGAGTCCGTTTCCTGGGCCTAGAACCAGTACTTGGTGTCTTTGGGGGAGATCTAAAGAACGCTCCCACGGTGGGGATCGAACCCGTGACCTCCCGGTCGCTACTCATTTTACAAATTTTGTACAGCGCTTGACTCATTTTTTCAAAATTTTATTTATGAAAAGTGTGCGACTCATTTTTCCACAATTTTGAAATCATAATGAACAGTGGGCAACTAATGTTTCCCACAATTTTGAACAGTGCGCGACTTATTTTTTCAAATTTTGGTACAGTGCGTGTCTCATTTTTTCACAATTTCGAACAGTGCGCAACTCATTTTTCCACAATTTTGAATAAACAGTTCGCGACAGTAGAACAACTGGCACTAATCATTGGTTCATCAGCATGAGAATGGGTGTTAAAAAATGGCACAAATAATGAAACATGTGTGTTTAAGCATGCATACATAACAATGAAACTTACCAACCACTCGGCCAGGAAACATATGGTGCAGAAGCTGCGGGATTCAGCATGCTCTCCCACTGATATTATGCAGATCAGTGGTCAAACTGGCAGTCAACTTATGTTGGGATTTCCCAATTGTAAAGATATTATTATTAACCTTAGCAATCTCCAAACACAAACATGTTCATTTATTGTCACTCAAACAGCAATTAATCCATCATGTCACCCTGACAGTCTCAAAACACGATGCAAAACCAAAGCATTTTCGTTTCGTCTAACACAAAGCTGGTAACGTCGCTGAATATTGCACAAAAGCAGCTTCATTGTGAAGTTCCAGCGACTCGAAATACACGTTCCCCACCCACTTTGACTTCGCACGTGAAGGCCTGTTTTTGGGGGAAAACTGTGAACATCTCACAACTAAACGTATATTACGGAGATGGACAAGTTGAAAAATAAATCACTCTTATCACTTCCAAATTGCGCACTACGTTAAAATCCCGTTCCATTTGATTATTGTATTTATTGTTTGAAATTTTCACTCTACACATTCGCTTTGAAAATAGCGGTTGGTGTGTACTCTTGCCAGTCTTGGAAGTACATGTCGAATGTGTTATTGTAAAAAAATTGGTATTGTGTTTTTAGTGCAGAAATTGTTCTTTTAAGTTTCGATTTCTCACTTCAGTTTTTGTATTATGTGCTTTTAATTTTGATTGATTGTTGCTTACTTTCGAACTATTTTTATGTGTAAATATATATGCATAGACGCTAGCGGATGTAATCAGGTTGCTACTAATTTGCATATTTATCAATGAATTTAGCGGTTGTTTGTTTTTGTTTTTTGTGTGAATATTTTCTTATTTACTTTAAAATGTGGCATAATAAATAGAATATATGGTTGGTGACTTTTGATATCATGTCATATAAGACTCGTCCGATATGGCGTGTGAAAAGGCTCGGCAAGCCTCGCCTTTTCCTACGCCATATCAGACTCGTCTTATATCACATGATATCAAAAGTCACCAACCATATATTCTCTATATATCCAACCTATGTATACACATGTATATAATGATATTCATTTTTATGCTGAACAATTTTGATCATTTTCATTGATGTTTAAGTAAGAAAATGCCGTTCCTTATTCGATTTTGATTTATTATTTATAGTAAGTACATTCCAGTTCCTTATTCGATTTCAATAAGGAATAAGGAACCAGTTCCTTATTCCTTATTCAAACTGAATAAGGAACTGGTTTATCATTACTTAAAACTTAGTAGAAATGTATTGCAATGCGTATTTTAAATATCCAACCTATGTATACACATGTATATAATGATGTTCATTTATATGTTGAACAATTTTGATCATTTTCATTGATGTTTAAGTAAAAAAATGCAGGTTCCTTATTCGGCTTGAATACGGAATAAGGAACTGGTTCCCGTTTCCTTATTCGGCCGCGAAAAAGGAAATTGAGTTTAAATGAAAACAAAAATTAGGAAATGTACTAGATTGCATTTTTATATCACATAAATGTTAAATAAGTATACAGGCTTAAGGTTTGGTTGATTTGAAGTTAGAATTCGAAGTAGATAATGCCGGCTCGGGTTATTCAAAAAATCCTATTAAAACGCTGAGAAGAAACATGAATATGTATCGTTATACACAAATTAAATGTATTCTTGTTATTTAGCTTTGATTTAATTGAGAATTGTTTGCATTATTTTTCTTTAAAAGCTCAGTCAAATATGTTAAGCGTGAATAAGGATTAAGGAACCGTTATTTATTTCTTATTCGAATAAGGAATCGTGAATAAGGAATAAGGAACTGTTCCTTATTCCTTATTCGAATAAGGAATAAGGAACTAGGAAAAAGGAACCAACTTACTCTCCATCAGATTTATCAAATATGAGAGTACATTTGTTAGAATGTTTTTAATACAAACCATTTTACAACATTTCCAAAAATAGGAAAAATGCCAAAAACGCCGTGTAAAGTAGCAAAAAGTTGTTCTATTAAGATTTTTTGCACTTGTAAGTTGCCTGATATAGTTGGTGATATGGTGCAATGTGACAATAAAACACATGCAAATTCAGGCCGACTTTGACCGCGATTTACAGGCTGACTCTGACCCTGCCATACAATATTTTTACATTGTAAGAAACTTTGAGGGTTCTTCTTTCCAACGGCACCATTAAAATTAATATCGGACGAATAATCATGCATTTATAACCATTTTTACCTTTTCCGGGTTTTACCTAAAAAATTTCCGGATATTTCCGGGTTTTATACCTCGCCGATAATGGTACGCCCAGAACTTCCTGCGGAGGAGTGTCTAGACTTAGACTCTAACTGTGAAATTATATGGGCCAAAGTTACATCAGCCAACGAAATTGTACTTGTCTGTGCATTCTACAGAGAACCAAAATCTAAATCAGAAGCACTCGATGAACTTAACAAATCATCATCAACCATACATAATAACCAAACCTACAAAAACATGAAAATTTTCTTAGGAGGTGACTTTAATCTTGGTGATATTAACTGGGAAGAAGGTGGTACTTGCATTGGCGCAAGGGACAAGGCTCAATGTTATAAACTAATTCAGATAACCTCTAGCAATGCACTTGAGCAAATCAACACTATACCAACACGACAAGGAAGGATACTAGACATATTATTTACAAGTCACCCGACACTCATTCAACGATACATTACCTGCCCCCTATTGGACTGAGCGATATTGATATACTATCAGTTGTTACGAGCATTAAACCAATTATTAGCAAGAAAGCCCCAAGAACTGTTTTCAACTACAAAGAAGCAGATTGGATTAAAATACGGAAAGATATGTCAGATTTTAGTGTCGTTTATCTTCAATCGGCTTCAACCAAACAAGTAGAAGAAAATTTGACTAACTTTAAAGATGCATTACTCTCGTCCATGGAAAAAACACATTCCTTAAAAAGTGCTAAAAGGTAAACCAGACATACCATGGATGACACATAAATTAAAACGCATGATGCGTAAAAACAAAAGCTGTAAAACAGGGCCAGGGATTCGCAAAGTGACCAAGAAACATTTCTAAAATATAGAAAAACTGTCAAAAATGAGTTACACACATCTTACTACAATTACATTAGTAGACTGACAGACCCAGAAAATGACAGATCTGAAAAAACGTTTATAAGTACATTAAGCATAGAAAACAGGACACTATGATCATAGGCACTTTAAAAAACAACGTACGTATTTGTGAAAACGCGAAATACAAAGCCGAGATGCTCAACGATCAATTCTGCTCCGTATTCACCAAAGAAGACCTCGATAACATCCCAAAGAAAGGTTTCTCACCACACCCATCCATGCCTAATATCCAAGTTACAGCACAAGGAGTGACAAACTGCATTAAACGGTCTGAAAGAAAAAAAGCAAGTTGTCCAGATAAAATGCCCATTATAGCGCTGAAGGAAACGTCGGAAGAGAAAACACCAATCCCACAGAACCTTTACCAACAATCACTAGATACCCATAAAATACCAAAAGACTGGAAGCAGGCCAATATAGTACCAATCTTTAGGAAAGTCGACCGAACAAAACCGTCAAATTACAGACCAGTTAGCCTGACTGCAGTTGTCTCAAAAATGCTAAAGGACCTTCCTATGGTATTTACATTTCGCAAGTGGTACGTTATGCCAGAGCATGTTCGTGTATTAAAGATTTTAATGATCGTAATCTAATATTAACTAAAAAATTGCTAAAACAAGGCTTTTTGTACCATAACCTAAGAAATAAATTTGCTAGATTTTACTCTAAGTATGGTGATTTAATTTCAAAATATAATGTTTCTTTAAAATGGCATTTAAATAATGGAATCTCTCATCCATCATTTTACGGAGATGTTTTGATGCGTGTCCGCAAATTAAAATATGTTAAACCAAATGTTCATATTAAACTTTTCAATTTAATTAACTTGTTTTAATCAAAAGGATACGCTGGTTATGTTCTTAAAAACACGCGTTTGATGGTTTTCGATTCACTATATCTTTCTTCCCTTAAAATTTGGAATCATTAGTGATATTATAGGCATTTTTCACTGTTGAATAAAATTGTGTCATTGTGTCGTATGAACAAATCTGCATGAATACTACATTATAGGCAGTTTTCACTGTTGAATAAAATTGTGTCATTGTGTCGTATGAACAAATCTGCATGTAAACTACATTTGGACTCAAATCGTACATCAAATCATTTCTGTCTTCAGTTGTCAAAACACCTATATACTGTTTGATTCCAATATTGTCGCTTTAACGCTTTAATGGAATTACCATTTTTATTCATTTGCTTCTTTATATTAAATCACCTTAACTTGTTTTATTAGTAGCACAGCCCCATTAATATTTTTATTTAGTACTGCCCCTGGAATTTGTTCACGTCATTATGTCATTGTGGATTTTTGTGACGTCATACGACCGACTTTCCCAGTTGTAATCTACATGCATAGGTCATTGGGTTTATAACGTTCCATTTTATTTATATTTTCTCTCTGATAGGCGTTTCTTGTTTGATTTAATTATTTTTATTTTTTTTAGCAGTCACATAAACAACCAAGCTATGTAATATGGAATTTTTACACCCATTATTGCTGCTTCTTCCTGTATTTGCGCGATGATTATCTGATATATTAACTCCATGATTCTATATTCTCAAATCTTTTCTATAAAGAAGGAATGTAGTTGACAATTGTTAATTGTTTTATTTGATCGTTCGTCAAAAAGTTGTAAGAACAGGGTCAGTGTCCGCCTGTTCCTCGGTAAGAATGGCAAATGCATTTGAGACGGGTATAATCGGTAGAGCAGGAACGTTTAACGGAGAACTGTTTGCCGTTATTTTCACAGGTATAGAGTCTTTGTATTAA
This sequence comes from Dreissena polymorpha, assembly GCF_020536995.1. Classification (NCBI taxonomy): domain Eukaryota; kingdom Metazoa; phylum Mollusca; class Bivalvia; order Myida; family Dreissenidae; genus Dreissena; species Dreissena polymorpha. The sequence continues at coordinate 129,756,166 of NC_068355.1, read as the reverse complement.
TATCATGCTTGGCAAACACTGAACATGTGTATGGAGCATCTTCAGGTTGGTTTTTAACAAGTTTAATTTCAGTGTCGCTCAAATTTAAGCACCCATAATGTATCCAATGAGGTTCATTCTTATGATTTACTGTACATTCAACACCAGTTTTTAGAGTTCTATTACACTTGAGACATTTAACCATATCGGTCGGTTTATTTCCGCTATTATTCGCCTTTGAGGGTTTTGAAGAAACATCACAGTGTTGAAACCGACAACCTAAGTTTTGAGTATTTTAGTAACTATTACGAAAATCCGGAAAATGATATTTATAAGCTCTTACAGTTGGTCAATATATATTTAAAAACATGTAAGACAATAACAGGAAGGGCGTTTTATTGTCGATGAATATATGATTTTGTTGTATACCTGGCTCAAGTGTTAAGCAATATTGAAGACATTAAACACTTAAATATCTACATCGTCCGATACTGCACCCAATGTAGAAAGATTGTATGCAGGCAGGGCTCTATCCGACATAAAAGTTTGTACCCGACGTTGAGTTTCTAGCCTTTAAATGATCGTTGTTGGTATTGTGACGTTTTTTGAAACAATAAAACGTGAATATATACCATAACCATGTGCTTAAATGATCAAATAAACATGATACATACTTTAAAAGTTTGGCATAGTAAATATTTTCTCAACTTTTTAAATTTTATATGAAATAAATAGTTGGTAACATCGATTTTGGATTTACCAAATTATCACTGTATGGTTAGTTTCACATAATTCCAAATTATAATTGAGCAGAAATTTAGGAATCAAGGTTATCATAAGTCACGAATACATTAATATAAATTCATTATATTATCCGCATTTAGTTATTTCCATAAATTCGTAAGTCGCGTGGTGTATTTACAGTATATGGCCGAATAGGGGAGGTTTAAACATCTGTTCGACAATTATGCCGACGAAAAGAAACGCAGAGAGGACAGTGAAATCGTGACAATAGCAACAAAATTCACGGCACGTATAAAATGTTTCCCGGATTAATAATATGGATGAATTCGTGTTATTTTGTTACCGGTTTTACACATTTCACATATATATTCCTAACACCTGACCCGATCTTTTTTAGAATGAGAGCAGCACTGTCCGAAAAGTATTTTTTCGGAATATGGGTTTCCATGGCAACGGGTTTGAAAATGGTGGGCACTATTTAAAAACAATGTCAGTCTGGTTGCATATGTAATTTTGATGTAATTTAATATACCATATTTATGAGGGATAAGTAAAATGTATTTTAAATTATATTGTTTTCCATTTTGTCCTCCTATAAGAGATACCATGGCAACCAAAATCTAATTTCTCCCTATTTTTTCACTTTGTTTATGGAACACATAAAATTTAAATCCTTCTTTCTAAACAATAGATGATTATCTGGTCTTAATCTTTGCTTATTAAATTACTCAACAATTATGTCAATAAATTTTGACACACATTTGTTTGCTATGGTTACCAGAATATTTATAAATAATGCCAAAACTCAGTAACTATGCTATATAATTTACTCACTTATCAGTGGTTAAAGAATCAAATTTTCCAATCATTGCCAATAGATTTGAGTGTATTCACTATATGAAGGTTTTGTATTATTATTCAAATAAATTACATATTTAGAGGACTGTTGATTCCCTTTTATTAATAAATATTAATGAAATTGTTCTGTGTTGCCATGGTTACCACCCTAAAATACATATTATTTTGGTTTAAAATGTTTTGTATTAACAGTGTAATTGAGTGTTTTGCTAAACCATGAATTTTATGATTTTCATATCGATAGAATCAAGTAGAGTAACAAAAATAGAGTAAATGTAATGTGGTTGCTAAGGAAATTCTTATTTGTTTCCATAGCAACAGACAAATATACACTCAAGTCAGTTGGCATTGTGATGAAAATACATCATCAGACACTTTTCATACATTATTGTGTGGAAGGTTTGACACAATTGCACACACAGCATGTAAGATCTGCTGTCGCTCAGTGGAAGCATTATATCACTTTTCAGGTTACGCATGCGCAATTAATTTCCTTCTATATTACATATAAAATAGTTGAAGTTCGATATCAATTTTTACCATGATCAAGCAATGACCCACTATATCATCATACATCATTGGAAAGATAAATGCATAATCTTTTGAAGAAATGGATGTTATAAATTCTATACGTTATAACTCAAAATATTCACCTTAGAATAGGCAAACCGGTTTTGACAGCTGTGCAGGCGACCATTTTGGGCTCAAATAGTATGACCTTATTTCAAAGCCGGGAACCATCAACAGAAAAAGTAGTGCCCAAAAATGGCTTTTTTTTATTGCTTACAAATATACCTTCAAATTGATACCTAAACATTCCATTTGCAATGTATTTTACAAATCCTATGCAGCATGCACTGAACAATGTGTGCTAAGTATCAAACTGACTGCATGTAACCCTGCAAACAGGAGTTCCGGTTTGGGGTTATGTGACCTTCATGTACAAACGCTACTGAGTTACTTCCTTTTGCAATATATGTAACCCTGCAAACAGGAGTTCAAGTTTGGGGTTATGTATCCTTCGTGTACAAACGCTACTGAGTTACTTCCCTTTGAAATATTTCACCATTTGTACAACATCAACGAGTTTACTGAATATCCAAGGAAGGATTTTCTCCCACTTCAAAGGGTAAAAATGTTATATATATATATATACTTGAATTGTACATTATTTCAATCAATGAAACTTCAGTGTTCGAACAAACAAGTTTTTGAAAGTATATGACATGAATAAATGATCTTAGAAAAGTGTAATACTAGCCGGTAGTAGTCGGAAAAGCTACAATTCGGATATTTTTGGTATAAGTATCTTTCTAAATGCGTTTAAAAGTTTATAATTGGAAACGATTTCTTTTACATAATTATCCTGGATTTTTAATGTTCTGTCAAGGATTTTTGATTTGTATAAAAGCGTTAAGGTAGTCAGACTAAAATTCTGATGTTTCATCTATATATAGTCTTATACAACATTCTGTACATATTGATGTGCTAAAAGTTTACCATTTTGAACAATAATATTTATTTAAATAAAAAATTAAAAACTTCTATGTGTCTTAAGAAATATTTTGAAAGTGAAATAGTAATCGGATAAGCTAAGTTAGGATATTTTTTTGTTTTACACTTTTATGCATATTATTGTTTTACTTAGTTAAGTGTTTCATTATGAATCACGATATTTACTACGTACATGATTACTATTATTTAAGTACTGAGTCGATCTATTCATCAGTTACTTTAACAGTTACTAAAAGAATAAACATGTGAAGAAAAACACCTACGTAATGCCTTATGAATAACTACGAATAGGTTTCCGGACACAATAACAAAATGGTCAAGGGTTTTGGTGGGGCTGTAGGCCTAACCGACCATCCGACGGCGTTCAGAAAGTTGATGATAGCAGGACTTGAACAAGCATGGATTATCAATGAATTTGAAGGTCTAGAAATGCTGAAAGACCCTGAACATCACCATAAAGAAACAAGCAATCATCAAGTAAAGTTCCAATAGAAAACAAGTAGTCTTATTGCGAAATAGGAAGAAAAGGGAAACCCATTTCTTGAGACAGGTAAAGAGTTACTTACGATAGACACCCATGACGTTTGTAATGGAAATATAGTGCAATCCATTTCTACATTGGAGAAAATCGGACAGAAGCAATATCGTGATTTTGTAAAAGCTGTTTTAGAAGAAAAAACAAAACCGTCTCGAGCACCAATTACCAGTAACAACTTGAAACTAATGAAAGCAGTTCGTCAGAAGCCTAAACGAGACAAACTAATAGACCAACTTGCAATGGTGAAGAAAGAATCTAAATTGTTCTCTCATTTATATATAGCTAAAAGCAGCAGAGATGGAGATTTAAATAAGTTCTTCGAGCATGAAAATGACAAGTTTCCTTCTTCAATCTCGGATGAACGGAGACTCTACACTGGCTCCAAATCAGACATTCTTGATAGCTTTTCAAAACCATTAATAGTCCCTGACACATTTGATGTGACGGCCATTGATTGAGCAGCCATTGTCAATATGCTTGAAGATCCAAAGCTATTGACATTTGATGAATATGCTGAAAAATTATTCATCCTATATATATCGAGGCACTTTGAGAGATCAACTCAAATTGATAAAGTATTTGATCGATATTTTAAGAACAGTCTCAAAGCTGGGGAAAGAGAAAACAGAAGAACTGGAAAAAGGAGAAAGGTATTCCGATCAAACAAGCTGCCTGAATGGAAGCCATTTCTAAGAAATTCTGACAACAAAGAAGAGCTGTTTCAGTTCTTGACAAGTCGTGTAGTAGAGCATGAATGACCAGCAGACAAAGTGATAATATCCACGGCTTCATCTAGTGTTTTGTCAAACACGAACATTCAAATGGCAGAATGTGACCACGAGAAGGCCGATACCAGACTTGTTTTGCATTTGAAAGATGCAATAGAGAGGGGAGCTAAAATTTGTCAAATCATAACCGTCGAAAGTGATGTTGTCGTCATTCTGGTACGGATTCTTCATCGGTTGAAAAATATTAGCTCCGATTGCCAGTTATGGGTCAGTTTTGGTGAAAGTTACCACTTTTGTTTCTACAATATAAATCAGATTGTTTCTGAACTGGGAGAAGACGCTGCTGTAACCCTACCGATGGTTCATGCACTCTCAGGTTGCGATACGACGTCTGCATTCCGCAATAAGAGCAAGAAGTCAATATTAGAAGGTTTGAGGCTCGTTAATGATGCCACACTTGTGTTGCACTGTGTTGAAAATAACCCATTCTGTGAAACTGAAGAAATTCATCCTGCAGTCGAGAAAACTGTCATCGCAGCTAACGACAAAACAGCAATGTCGTTACCAAACATCAACGCTGTACGCAAGTACCTTTTAACAAAGAAAAACAGGCGGATAGAAAATATACCACCAACACAAAGTGCCCTCAAATAACACACTAGAAGAGCAATCGTGCAATGCAGTATATGGTACTCGTATCTGAACACCCAAATGAACGTCCCGTCACCAGCATCGTTCGGTTGGCAGTCTGATCCTGAAACAGATGTATGGATGACACACTGGACAGACCAGCCATTGGTTAGGAAAGCATTGGAGGAACTTACAAGGTGTTCGTTCAAGACAGACTGCAGCAGCAATCGTAATGTTCATGTTCGAATGCCAAGCGTAAATGCTCAGCTAGCTGTCGCTGCTCATGTGGTATATGATTTATGAGAAAAGGACCGTTGTTTATATAACCAATGTATGACAAATTAATAAGTATTTTAAGCATACTTTTCACGGGAAACCCATTGTCAATTGATAAGCATGAACATTAACTTTAAACTGAAATATAGTCTGTTGACTGCTTGCTAGCACATTAGCATTTCTGTGATAATGATATTTAAACTCCACGATAGGATGGATTTTAATCATGTGTGAATGTTTTTAGATAATCTGTGATAAGTTTATTTAGAAGGACTTGCAACTACAGTGATGATGTTTTTTTATATACGCGAAAGATGGTTTATTTGTGATGAGTATATTTTGAAGGTTTTGTGATAATAGTGATGATGCTTTTGTGATATATGCGAAAGATGGAATATCTGTGATAAGTATATTTTGTAGGATTTGCAATGACATTCATGACGCTTTTGTGATATATGCGAAAGATGGTTTATCCGTGATAAGGATATTTTGACTGATTTGTGATAACGGATAATAGTAATGATGCTATTGCGATATATGCGAAATATGGTTTAACTGTGATAAGTATATTATGACGGATTTGAAATAACAGTAATGATGCTTTTGAGATATATGCGAAAGATGGTTTATTTTTTATAAGTATATTTTGACTGATTTGTGATAATAGTGATATTGCTTTGCTGATATATGCGAACGATGTTTTAGCTTTTACCAAAAAGATTTTTGAAGGATTTGCAATAACAATGATGATGTTTTTTTGATATTTGCGAATTTCCGAAGATTGTTATCAGTGCCTAAAATGTCAGAGTTAAAATTGGTTATCTTGTAACATATTAAATTTATTATTGAACAGTTTGTAAATCATAAATGTTTGTGATGTTTATAAGTTTAGTTACAATTAACACTTTTGAATATATGTGATGTAATGCTTAACAACAGTTTAATACTTTTGCTAATATATAATAAATTGATTAAGATGTGATAAAGGTAAATAATATTCTATAGGTCTGTGATAACACGTTTGATTACAAGAACCACATTTGTTGATGATATTTCTGAAATGATGGTGATACAATTTGAAACGATGAAAACACATTATGGTTTCTGTCCCTAAATATCTTTGTATACATGTGAAGAAATTTTGAATGATATTTCATTACATTCATCTATGTCTGACAGTTACAAGTTATTTTACACATTATTTTCTATTAATGTGAAATGCAATAAATGTTCTCTGAATTGACACACAACAGTTATAAATTGTTTATAAATACAAATTGTTTTCTATTGCTGTAAACTGCAATTAACGTTCTCTGAATTGACACTTAACTTGAGCTTTGAACCTACAGTTTATATTTGCAAGTTTCTACTTCTGAGAATATGAAGGTATGTTTGACCCTTCAGACTGACCTTGACCTTGAGGTAAGGTGGTTTAATTGTCCATTTGTAATAGTAATATGGTATTGTTCAATGACATGCCAAGTTATATCAAACTGTCCTCACGTGTTAAAAAGATATTAAGTATTATTTGTAGATAGTTATCATTTTTCAATATTTTCCGTTGCCATGGAAACGATTATTTAGGAACTTTATTATTGCACTTCTCTGCTGCTGTCTCTTCTATTGAATCTAATTTAAATGTGTTTAATGTGTTCAAAATTATTATAAGAATCTATTTAAAAAACAACAACTGAACTATAGATCCAAAAAATGATAAACATAGTGAATATTTGACCTTAATCGTTTAATTTGTGACCTTTTGACCCCACTGATGACCCTTACGTGAACATACCCAAACAAATATTTAACTGAGGGTCAACAATGTGTGATACATGCTAGTTACACATTATTTCTTAAAAAGGTTTCAATTTATTGGACAAAAATATAACAAAAATGTCTGAAAACCAAATTTTTTTCAAAATATTGACCTTTGACCTCTGACTGTGACCTTGGCATCATGAATTTACAAGCATATGTATATTATCTTCATGGTTAGTATATTGTACAGTTACATGCCAAGTTTCATAAAAAATATTAGGCAACATTAAGACTAGTGGTAAATTCAAATTTTAATCACAATGTTGCCATGGAAACGCTGATTTTAGTGTTTTATAGATGTACCCCAATGCTGCTCCCATCTTTATTTACATCGCCATACCATACACTTCGATATCTGAAAGTTTCTTGTCAAGTGTTAAATAGGTAACAAAAGTTTGAAAATTTTTCCCTACGAAATTCAAAATAATTTGTCCTGTAAATGATTATATTTGATGACTACAACGCATCATCATCAAACCCCACGACAACAATTCCATAACGCGTCATTTGTTTTCTCATTCATTCAATCAAAAAGTATATTGCGAATTAGAGCAAACGTGTTCTTCAACGCGTTAGCATAACATAAACTTTGTAAACTGATGTAGAGGCTCAATAGCCATGGCTCGTTTAGGTAGCCATACTTCTAGTTTACAAAGGAATTCGTTAGTGCAATTGACTCATATTGACAAGTTTCCAAGAAAAGATGAACACAATTTTTGTTAATGTCGTTAATGTTTGCTTCCGATTTTTAAAATTAATTTTATTCTACTATTTATTTAAAATGTGTGTTAGTCGGTGTGTGTGCTCCGCCTATATTTGTTGTAGATCTAGCGTGTCTATGTACATTCTGGCGTAATTTGGCTTGATATGTTAATTGGTGCTACCTTCTTTACGGGAAATTTGTTAAATGTATGTTTAAGATTACATGGGTAATGGGTGACTGCATCTGATCGTGTAACAAAACATTTAAATGTTTTACATAACAATATGTACTTGAGAAAACAATAAAAGACAAGATAAGTATTGATGCAAAGCATCAAAGGGCGTCGGGAATTTCAGTGTAAAAGGTACTCAATGAAGTAACATGGAACGATTTTTTTCGGCATAGCTGTTTAACGTCACTTTTGACCTTAGGTGACCCTTAATCCCATTCATAAATACCCGCGGCTAGACACAGATGAATAAACTTCATTTAGTCCATTAGGTCTTTTCGTAATTAAGAAGTTGTCTCCCATTCGGGAAGGTATCACGAGTATCTCGTGTAAAACGCGGTCCGTCTAACATTCGAATATGACTCATATCCGCGGATTGACCGAAAAGTGCGGATATGGACGAATACAGGCAATATCGACACTTTGTCTGCAATGTGTAATAAAAAAACACAATATGGGTTAAATATGTAAGTATTGTCTCAAAATATAACAATTTAATAGACATAATCATTTTTCCAACTCTTAATTCATATCCGCGAACATGACGAAGTGCCAGAAGATTGTTTTAGGGCTACACACCACAAACAATATAACCATGCCGACACCACATATGTTTTGTTGTGTAAGTTTACATAATGTTTATATAATATACTGAACGTATTATTGTTCTTGATGTCGTCTCAAAACTTTATTATTTAGATAAACAATATGCTTTAGAAAATATTAAAATATTTTTGAGCCGATTATCGCCAGACCACAAGTAATTAATGATGTTACTTTTCCCTGGTTATATTTTTATTTGATATAAAAATGTTTATATACTGAATGTTATGAATGCAGTAAATATTGTCTGAAATGTCACTGTTTCAAGTGGCATTTTTGATTTGAAAATAGTTGATGATTTTAAATGCGCGAATATGGTAAAATCGACGAATGTGGTTTATCAAATAAAGGATCTATATTTGTAGTGCTATAATAACTTTACGCAAGGTAAAATTATCTTATATTTGATTGTTACTATTTATTTTATGCTTTCCGGTGGTTTATTGGTAAATATAAGTGAATGGAACTTGATAATTTCAATGTTTCAAACAGTGAAAATTAACAGTGAAAAATATCGATAACTTTAACTTTTGACTGTAAAATGACGACATTTTTTTGACGAAATGACGTCGTTATCCCACCGAAAATCTTTAGTTAAACTCTTAAACAATATGTCCCGATTTTCGTAATTCCGTCTTGACAGAGTTTTCGTTCGTGCGGGTAGGTATAACTACTTCCGGTGTTAAGGAAAACAATGGGGAAATACTACTGGTCAATCGTCAAATGCCTTAATTGTAGCGGTATAATAGGTACATTTTCAACAAAAGTAACATTACATAAATTGCCTAAAGACTCATTACAAGAAAAGCTTGGATAACAGCAATTAGCCGGAAAACTTGGTTTCCAACGGCGTATACTCAAGTCTGTTCCGACCACTTTCGAGACGGAATCGGTCCAAACTCTGTTGACCGAAACAAAATTCCTTCTGAAAATTTTCCTCAGCGCAAAGTAGTAACAAAACATGAAGGAAAGCAGTGTATATTAAGACAGCCACTTCCGGAAAATATCTCTGTCACCTCTGCCCTACATTTCCATTCGTAAGTACCAGACAGGTAGCATGTTTTGTAGTCATAATCCAAATTGTCCACATCATGTTCATATAACCATTATAGTTGCACTGTTATTGATGAGCAATGCATGTCCCGCTAAAATATTATATTGTTCGTTAATATTATGTTTTATAAGTGAATGTAACAGCTGTAATATTAATCTTAAACATATAGGCTTCGTATTTTAACTTTTCGGGATATTGGATATGAACTGTTATATTAAGGAAAAATCTAAAAAATTTGCGGGACATGCATTGCTTTTCAATAACAGCGCTAATATAATGGTTATAATCATTCTTGAAACATTTAAATGTAGCACTACGATATCCTTTGTTTATTTGAATAAATACAATAACGTGCATATTTTTACGTACCAATAAACTATAATATATAGTAACAAACAAATATAAGATATTTTACCTTGCATATTTTATACATATTGTGTATTATTCATTGAACATTGAAATAAACATTGCAGAAAAAGTGTCGATATTGATTATATTCGTCCATATCCGCACTTTTCGGTCATATCCGCGGATATGAGTCATATACGCATTTTTGACGGACCGCTTTTTACTCGGGATACTCGTGATACCTTCCCGAATGGGAGACAACTTCTTAATTACGAAAATCCCGAATTGGCTGATTTGAGAATACCACCAGAACATTGGAAACATTACCGCGTTTTTCTAATACTGTTTAACTGTGTGTTCAGCATGAAACAATTTTATCTCTTATGAAAAGGCATGATAGATAGAACAGTTTTAAACTCAACTGTTCCCATTAATACAGTATGTGCGTACATCTTTTTCTCTCTTGAATGAATTGCTTTCCATCTCGCTAGGTATAAAGTTCAGTTCGCGGGCAGTACAAGACTCATTATATAAACTATATCGCGTTAACCCGGTAAACATGACCAGAAATATCTTTATTCAGTCTTACTCGGTTACTCCTTTCTCCATGGATTTCACAAGATCAGTGCTAAACTGTTCCAGGGGTCATTATAAAGGTGGTGTGAAACGCTGGTCACTGTTGGAAGTCATAACATGAGGGGATTTATTGGCCATATCCTTTTCCAAGATACTGATGTAGAATGCTGATAATTCAGATGGTTAAACATCGCTCCCCTTATCTAGAGCCCTGCTATAAGTTCAATTGAACACAGTCGTGTTCATCCACATGATCCTTTGTATTTTCAATTCTCTTAATCTCAATTTACCACTTAAAAACAAGTATATTATTTAGACAATTATTTCCGGTCGTCACTTGAAATATATTACTTAAGAAATGAGCATTTGAATCTTATTTTAATTTTGCACTTATAATATTAATTATGTAAATTAATAGTAATAAGATTTTCAAAACGAACAACGCCATGGGTTATATTTTACATGTGTATGTAATTACGTTATGCATAGATTCCCATTGTGTCGGGCTTGACAATGCAAATTGATTCGTACTTCAAAATGTTTGGTAAGAATAGCCATAATATACATTAAAGCATTTCAGGTAGAAGATAAAACTCGGGAATCAAAGTATCCGCAACTTCATGAATACCACCTATTAAAACTTGCTCTATCTTTGTTTATATTTCATTGAATACTATCAAAATTTCAGCATTTGAAGCACAGCGATAACTTTACATGCTGAAATATCAAACAATTTCTTGCAATTTTTCTAAGTAGTTTTATTTTGTTGAAATGTTTACTGTTCATCCAGTCTATGTTGTTTTCCGACCGAATTTTCTATTTTTTGGGGAAAAATCTACCATTTTACCGTGATGTTTTTCTTTGCAATAGAAAAGGATACACCATTTATAAACTTGACCATGCGCCGTGTCTAAAAAACTTATCTTTATGATATAACTTTAACAAAAACTGATGAACTTACCTCTCGACCGTGGCTTTTGTTGTTATCTGATATCGAAGTGCCATTTGTTATCAAAGTATCCGCATACACAGCGTGATCATGTGCATGCCAATTTGTGGTCAACAGAAATATGAAACACATTTCAAACAGTCAAAATATTTTTATAATATTATTAAAACTGTGTTATATTGATCTTGTACATATGCAGGGATGTCATCATTTAGGGTGGATGATTATTTCCAAAAGAAGAAGGCGGAAATCAATGGTTTTTAGTTTAAGCTATAAAAATTAACCAGGTGTATATTCATTGTTTTGGTCCGATGTCTTAGTCATACTAAACGAATATGTTATCGAAAACTATTTGTGTTTAAGTGATATTAATAAACTTTACGGAAAAAAGGCACCCAACAGTGTTTGTATCTCTCTTGAAAAAGTGGATACCCATCATGCACTGCGTCAGCTTCAGACACAACGCTTTTTGCATATCCAGATGGGGGTAATCACGTGATAGTCAAGATGGCGACGTTCATGCCGAGGCAGGTATTTTTCGCCGTGTTATACCATTTAGTACTTGTATTTATTGTTTTAAATGCCGCTCACTTTCAAGGCATACCAACAAGGAAGTTCCAAGCGTTTATTTCGTGTTTAAATTGACTACTCGCTACGACATTTCTTAGCGTAATAACCTAATTAAAGCCCCACTAAGAAAATTTGCGGGGAGTTAAGTCGAGGTATAAAGCGAATTCTAATACGAAATACTGCTCATCACATGTTTACTGATATGGCTGGCAAGTGAGCGTCATTTAAAAATTACACAAAAGTAATACAGGGTATAAAACGACGAAAAATAACTGTCTCGGAATGGACGTCGCTATCTTGACTAACACGTTATATCTGCCAAACGGTCAGAGCTTATTTCATATAATTGTGTACACTTGTTTTAATTTTGTACTTCTGAGAGCTTCACTTTATTTATTCCACAGAGAGCTAGTTCGTAATTTAAGAATATATTTGTTTTTGCGTGAACTAACCTAAGCACAATACTTATGTTATGGCCTCTTCCGTTGTGCATTGTGCGGCGTCAACAATTGCATTGTTAACAATCTAGAGGCAACATTTATTGTCGGATATTCATGTAATCTGGTCAAAAGATTTATGCCAATGATATCTTGAAGTTCGAAAAATGGCTCCGGTTGATTGAAAAACATCGCCACCATGGGGCTGGGCATTTTTGCCTAATATGGCTATAGTAAAAACTTGTTAACACTCTGGAGGCCACATTGATTATCCGATCATCATGAAACAACTTTGTAAGAAGATTTGTCCTTGTGATATCTTGGACGAGTTCGAAAATGGTTCCGATTGCTTTAAGAACATGGTCACATAGTGGCTGGCCATTTTTCCTTGTATGGCTATATATTGCTATAGTTAAACCTTGCTAACACTCTAGAGGCCATATTTATCATCTAATCTAAATGAAACTTATGTAACGTGTCTACCGTTCCTTCGGGATATATATATAATGGCTTTTCCTCGGGCTTTCCTTAGCCGTGTGATTTGATAAACAAATAATATAATTTGCCTCTATACAAGCCGGTTCCGTATGCCCTGTGCGACTTGGATTGCTTTGATCACTTGGGTTGACTTGGGTCGACTTGGGTCGACTCGGGTTGACTTGGTTCGACTTGGGTTGACTTGGGTCGACTTTGGTTGACTTGGGTTGACTTGGGTCGACTTAGGTTGACTTGGGTTGACTTGGGTTGACCTGGGTCGACTTGGGTCGACTTGGGTCGACTTGGGTTGATTTGGGTCGACTTGGGTTGACTTGTGTCGACTTGGGTTGACTTGGGTCGACTTGGGTTGACTTGGGTTGACTTGGGTCGACTCGGGTTGACTTGGGTCGACTCGAGTTGACTTGGGTCAACTTGGGGTGATTTGAGTCACCTTGGGTTGACTTGGGTCACCTCGGGTGTCTTGGGTGACTTGGGTCACCTCGGGTGTCTTGGGTTACTTGGGTCACCTCGGATGTCTTACACCTATAGCAACGAGTCTGCAGTGTCTCCCCTCTGCGTTACGCAAGGAAGGCAATCAATGTCCCCCCTCTGCGTTATGCAAGGAAGACAATCGGTCAGTGTTGTACAAGCGACAATCAGTAGCTTGACAGACTCAGGCTGACCTACGAGACCTGACACGTGCACTTACTGGAATGGAAACCTTTGACCCGGACTTATATACGAGTCTCTAGGCTACCCAGCAAGCTATGGTATGTTGTGCGCAAAGTTGCCAGGGTCACCTCCACTCGAAAGTATCCAAAGTCACAGAGATGTCCCTTGCTCAGGCTGACCTAAGAGACCAGAAACGTGCACTGTCTTATATAACCAAAGGAGACCTGTGCCCAGACTAATATATGAGTCTTAAGCTAACCCAGCAAGCTATGGTATGTTATGCGCAAAGTTGCCTGGGTCACCCCCACTCAATAGGCATCCAAAGTCACAGATACTTCCGATGGTATTTGGTCTCTAATAACTATAACGTATTAAACGTTGTTTTCTGTTCGACGATCGAACGCAGACTGCCTGCTCCCAGTAGAGCAGCGCTTTATATACTTGTGGTTCACGTGACAACCTTGTTAAAAACACAACCCTACCGTTTCAAGCAGTAACTGTATTATACTACTACTATATCCTGCAAAAACATATTGTGCATGTTTGTAACCGACTTGTATTATTGAATAATTAAATTATGTACATGAAAATACAATGATCAATCTTAAATGCACATACTATGTGCGTGGAACCTACCAAAAAGTTAACGATTTGTCAACGGGAAACGTACTTTCGTTTTTATGTAAACAATATGAATGTACTAAAAGAATAATGAACCTAAAGAATAAAATACCGGCCAAAATCGTCACACTACCCACGCCTCCGATTTACGCGTTCCGCTTACAATACTCTGTCTTAAGGTGAAACAAATACGTCAACAACATCTTTTATTGACGAACAAAATGCTACTCCCGGTAGTCATGTTAAAAGCAAATGTTAGGACAAAACATGATATCTAATGCTGAATGAATGACTAGTATCCTGATGAGATAAGAAAAACAAACATGAGTATGACCTGATGAATAATGATTAACTTGATAGTTCAACAATGAAAAGAACGGGGAAAAAACAACATTAACGCAACTGTAACAAAACAAACTGCACAGCTAACGTAAACAGTTCTAAAATCATCACTCTACTGGATTCTTTGAAGTATCCTTCGAAGTTGGTGCTCGCACCGAACTACTACTAACTGTTTTCTTCTCAGCCTTGTAGAATGCGTCCATCTCAACGACATGCCTAACAGCATCATTGAGATCGGGCGTGCTTGCTTGGTACGAATACGTAACTCAGTGCTATGTAAAGAGTCGATGAACTGTTCCTTAGCTAGGGTCTCGCGTACATTAGCAGGGGCAGTGGGATATGCTAGGTTAGTTAGCCTGCGTATATCCTGAGCTAACTCTGATAGCTGTTCAGAGGCCCGCTGTCGGCGCTCTCTTAATTGCACCTTGTACACTACCGTTTGGTTCGGCGGAAGAAATCTTTCCTGGAGGGCTTGAACCAACGCAAAATAGTCGTGTGTCTTTTCATGAAGATTACCGAACACACCCTGGGCCTGTCCCGTCAAAGATACTGCCAGATACAAACCCATTTCTGACTCAGTCCATTTGTTTATCTTAGCACACGCATCAAAATGGGCTTTATAATCTTGCCAAGACTCCGTACCATCGTACGTGGAAGGCTTCATCATGACTGATGGCTTAGACTTTTCCTGAGTCTTTTCAAGAGCCCTTGGTATACCTTGTCTCCTCATGGTTATGAACCTTTCTGGCGTTATTGATTCGTCAGCCTGGTAATTGTCACCATGAGTCGGAGTTTCGGTATGCTTACAATTTACTGACCTATGATCTTTGGCAAACGAAGGTTTGGGTGTTGACGTCGAGGTCGATCTATTTGCAGCCAGGTGCAATTCCCTTTCAATACCAGTGATCTCGGATTCAAGCTTTAGTCTAGCATTTTCTAGCTTGGCATGCTCAAGTTCGGCTCTTATCCTATCCAAGTCGCTTTGTTCTTGATGTGAAGCCATTGTGACGCTGAGTCGGGATGCTTTAAAGGTCGTCCCAATATATCCCACCGCTGCCACCAATTTTGTTACGTATCTACCGTTCCTTCGGGATATATATATAATGGCTTTTCCTCGGGCTTTCCTTAGCCGTGTGATTTGATAAACAAATAATATAATTTGCCTCTATACAAGCCGGTTCCGTATGCCCTGTGCGACTTGGATTGCTTTGATCACTTGGGTTGACTTGGGTTGACTTGGGTCGACTTTGGTTGACTTGGGTTGACTTGAATCGACTTGGGTCGACTTGGGTTGACTTGGGTCGACTTGGGTTGACTTAGGTTGACCTGGGTCCACTTGGGTCGACTTGGGTCGACTTGGGTTGACTTGGGTCGACTTGGGTTGACTTGGGTCGACTTGGGTTGACTTGGGTCGACTTGGATTGACTTGGGTCGACCTGGGTTGACTTGGGTCGACTCGGGTTGACTTGGGTCGACTCGGGTTGACTTGGGTCAACTTGGGGTGATTTGAGTCACCTTGGGTTGACTTGGGTCACCTCGGGTGTCTTGGGTGACTTGGGTCACCTCGTGTGTCTTGGGTGACTTGGGTCACCTCGGGTGTCTTACACCTATAGCAACGAGTCTGCAGTGTCTCCCCTCTGCGTTACGCAAGGAAGACAATCAATGTCCCCCCTCTGCGTTATGCAAGGAAGACAATCGGTCAGTGTTGTACAAGCGACAATCAGTAGCTTGACAGACTCAGGCTGACCTACGAGACCTGACACGTGCACTAACTGGAATGGAAACCTTTGACCCGGACTTATATACGAGTCTCTAGGCTACCCAGCAAGCTATGGTATGTTGTGCGCAAAATTGCCAGGGTCACCTCCACTCGAAAGTATCCAAAGTCACAGAGATGTCCCTTGCTCAGGCTGACCTAAGAGACCAGAAACGTGCACTGTCTTATATTACCAAAGGAGACCTGTGCCCGGACTAATATATGAGTTTGAAGCTTACCCAGCAAGCTATAGTATGTTATGCGCAAAGTTGCCTGGGTCACCCCCACTCAATAGGCATCCAAAGTCACAGATACTTCCAATGGTATTTGGTCTCTAATTACTATAACGTATTAAACGTTGTGTTCTGTTCGACGATCGAACGCAGACTGCCTGCTCCCAGCAGAGCAGCGCTTTATATACTTATGGTTCACGTGACCACCTTGTTAAAGACACAACCCTACTATTTCATGAAAACACAACCCTACCGTTTCAAGCAGTAACTGTATTATACTACTACTATATCCTGCAAAAACATATTGGGCATGTTTGTAACCGACTTGTATTATTGAATAATTAAATTATGTACATGAAAATACAATGATCAATCTTAAATGCACATACTATGTGCGTGGAACCTACCGAAAAGTTAACGATTTGCCAACGGGAAACGTACTTTCGTTTTTATGTAAACAATATGAATGTACTCAAAAAATAATAAGCCTAAAGGATAAAATACCGGCCAAAATCGTCACACTTAAAGGTCAGAAGATTTTTCCTATTGATATCTTGGACGTGTTTGAAAATGGTTCTGGTTGGTTGACAAACATCGCTGCCAGGGGGCCCGGCATTTTTCCTTATATAGCTTTAGTAAAAACTTTTTGATACTCTAAAACTCAGATTTACAGTCGAATCATCACGAAACTTGGTCAGAACATTTGTTCTTGTGATATCATGGACGAGTTCGAAAATGGTTCTGGTCTGTTGAAAAACATGGCTGAAATGTGGCGGAGCATTTTCCTCATTTGGCTATAGAATAACCTTGTTAACAAGCTAGAGGCCACATTTATTGTCCGATATTCATGAAATCTGGTCAAAATATGTTTGTCAATAATATCTAAGACGAGTTCGAAAAGGGCTCTGGTTGGTTGAAAAACATGATGCCCGGTGGCGGGGCATTTTTTATATGGCTAAAGTAAAAACTTGTTGACATTCTTAAAGTCACATTTATATTCCAATCTTCATGAAACTTGGTCCGAACATGTGTTCTTATAAGACATTGGACGAGTTAGAAAATGGTTCTGGTCTGTTCAAAAACATGGCTGTCATGAGGTGGGGCAATTTTCCTTAATTCACCATAGAATAACCTTGTGAACACTCTAAAGGTCACATTTGTTATTCGATTATCATAAAACATGGTCAGAAGATTTGTTCCTACGATATCTTGGACGAGTACAAAAATGGTTGTTGTCGCTTGAAAAAGATGGCGCTCGGGGTTGGGCATTTTTCCATGTATGGCTGAAGTAAAACATTGTTAACACTCTAGAGGCCTCATTTATTGTCTGGTCTTCATGAAAATTGGTCACAATGATATCTTGGACGAGTTGGAAAAGGTTCCCGATTGGTTGAAAAAATGACCAACAGGGTGCAGGGCATTTTTCCTTATATGGCTTAAGTAAATACTTCTTAACACTCTTAAAGTCACATTTATCGTCCGGTCTTCATGAAACATTATCAAAACACTTTTAATTATATCTTGGATGTGTTCAAAAATGGTTCTGGTCTGCTGAAAAACATGGTCACCAGTAAGTATATATATATATATCCTTATATGGCTTTAGAAAAACCTTGTTAGCACTCTAAAAGTTAAATTTATTGTTCACTTTTCATGAAACTTGGTAAGAACATTTGTCCTTATTATATCTTGGGCTGCAAAGAACAGGTACCTTTGTATCTCAGGTTAGAAACTTTGGGACTTTCAGGCCCTCTTCTTTCATTAAATAAATGTAAACCAACAATGACCATTGCTTTTGCCCTGCATGCTTACGAACTAATCGGATTAAATGGGAACCAAAACGCACATGGTTTCCAATTTTAATTTCTCTGTTTACAGAAAGTGAATGTATTCATACACTGATGACATAGTGTGTGTGTTGCTATGACAAGGCTGCAAACTCTTCGGATACCTTTTGTACACTTACGTCATACAGAAAATGCAAACAATGGAACATCGTTTTTCATTATGAGAGAATTGTTTCATTTGTTTGTAAAATGCAAAATTGCCTTGAAAATATTCTGAAAAAAGCTTATGTAATTATTCCCAATTTTCGCCATAATATTACACTCAGAAACAAGGTCCTGCAATATAAGAATTATTTCCGGATTTGCCTTATTATTTTCGAGAAATCTGAAGGCCGACAGTATTTTTGAATGACTTATGTTTTGTCTTAAACAAGCCCATGGTTTTAAAATGGGAAATTATATCGGCATTTTCAAGAAATTCGGAAAATAAATTGGGATTTAAAACTACATGAATGAGTTGAACATCTATAATCACAAACATCATCATGATCAACAGTTTTCCACATAATAAGCTCACACAAAGTCCACAGTCATATCAGACACCATTTTATTAGGCGCTTCATCTTCTTCTGAAGAACTACTGCTTTCAACATGTTGAATATCAGTCAGCACCTTGCTTTCGGAAATCAACGATGATGATGCAAAAGAGTCATTTGTTATTAAATAACTATCATTGACAATGGAAGGATTTTGAATGGGAGGACTTGTACTTGTTGACGATTTTTGTTTATTTAGTGACGCTTGCGTAACAAAATCAACAGTTTTCGTTTGTCCGCCAGGTTTTTGCTCAACAAACATAAAAGTCATGTACAAGTATGCTCGAGGGAAGCGAATCCGTATGTTGGTATAAATTTTAATTGCAGAGTAGTCGCCATTAGTAAAATATAGGGTCACAATGCGGAAGAAAAAATAGTTCCGATACAAAATGAAAATTATCGATAATTTGCACTGATAATTTACACTGTTTGCAACCATGATTTATCCGTTTTAATGCACTGATATTTCTATATAAACCACAAGAATGCATAAAATAAAAGACAAAATAAGATACATAGTTTTTCATTAATTTCATTTACTTCACACAAGTAAAACGTTTGGAAGTCTTATTTAATCATGAAATCAAGTAATGTAATCAACAAGCCTACACTCGCGGCACTATAATTTTAAAAAGTTGAAGAGTTTCAAAACTCATTTTATCATTATAGGGACCTTTTCACAGATTTTGGCATGTATTGAAGTTTTTCGTTAAATGCTTTACCTTCATAAATGTAAACATTGGATCTAAAAAGCTCCAGGAAAAAAATAAAATAAATTAAAACAAGAAAAAAAGTAACCATCAACTGGGCTCGAATCACTGAACCCTGGAGTAAATGTCTAAAACTTAGACAACTCGGTCATCAATGCTTATACAATTTGTGATGTATTTTATACTTATTTCAGCAATCTTCATAGTGACACACAATGTACCGACAACAACAGAACTCTCCAAATTATTCAATAGTTTCGCGTTACAACACTTTATGATTTTTAGGTTTTGAAATCGTCAAAAGATGCCTATAATAGATATTTTAGAGCATAGTAAATGTTCAGTATTACTGTTTCCCCACAACTATCATAACTACAACGAAAATTTGCGAATCTGAAACAATTTTTTTGTATATTGTCAATTTACCAAAACGTGCAAAGGCCCCATTAACTATATTAATTCAACAAAACTTCAAATTTGGAAAATCTTAAATAATTATAAAATCAAGTAATGTTAGTAACAACACTAAATTAGTGGTACAACAATTACAAAAGTTGATGTTTCTCTCACATCTATTCACCCATTAAATTGTATGTATTAAATTCAAGAGCAAAATGTAGTACATTGTAAATGATTAATATGGAATACAGGACTTGGCCCATTAAGGAGCATTGGAAAACTGGTTTAATTGTTAAATGTATTTACTACATACTAATATTAAGTAATACAATCAAGTTAAAGGGCAATCTACAATTAACCCTCGACATCAAAACTATGGTCCTTTTAAAGCACAGTCTATGATACTTTGTGAAATATAAATGCTACATTAAAATTCATAAACGGAAACAACACATAGGTCGTTAACCAAAGGTCTGTTGCAGGTCACCAGGCTCACTCTAGAGATATTAGCCGAATCTCAAACCTTCTATTTATGATAAAAATTGATTAAAAAAATATTCAATGATATTTTTTTGAAAAGTACATGTTTTTATTTATTAATGTTATTTCCGAAGTTTATAATATTTTTCCGTTGATATCCTGAATAGCGAATTCATGATGCATGTTGGTTTCTATTATACTAAGTTTAAGATTAATACCATCGACCCTGTACTATCGAATGAACTGTGAACAGATGCTACAATACCGACATTTAAGTAATGAGGTATTTAAATGTATTGGATTTGTGTTAAATGTCAGATTTAAGAATAGTGAATGGTAGATTAGGTTTAGATAGAAATATAGGAAAGCACACATTTATAAGTTCACAAGGTTGTAGCACTATTGATCTTGTTCTCTGTAAAAGTAATATGTTTCCATTGATTCATAAGTTTGAAGTTTTAGATCCTAACATTTTATCAGATCACTGTGTAGTAAAATTTAGTATTGAATGTAAAACTGAGATAGAGAAATATCCCAATAGTAATAGCCATATGGAAAATGATACCAAAAAGTTACCATACACTTATAAATGGGATAATGAAAAGAAAATGGATTATATTAATTCGTTTTAGTGTGAAGATGTAATAAATACCTTTGAAACTATTAGTGGCTGTATAGATCAAACCCAAAACAGTGATTCATTGGATAGTTGTTTATCCCAAGTTTGTGATGTAATTGAAAATATTAGTTCACCATTATTTAAAAAAAAGCTGGTTGACAATCCAAAGTTTGTTGATAAAAACAATATTTTTAATGCTGCCTATGTTGATAATGAAAGTAATGTTTAAACAATGTTATTATATGAATCTTAATATGTACAGACATTATCCCTCAGAGGAAAATAGACAAATGAAGGTAGAATCTAGGAGCCTTTATAAAAGCACACTTAAGAAAAAGAAATATGATTATTATAAAAATCAAACTACACAATTAGAAAATGCAAGACTTAAAAATGCAAAACTTTACTGGAAAATGTTAAAGAATAATACATGCAAAGATAATAAGCAAGATATAAGTAGTAGGGAGTTTTTGAACTATTTTAAATCAATTAATGACCCTAACTCTAGATTTTATCAAGCTGATGAAGATGTGTTGTTTTATCAGGACCGGTACTTAAATGGAGAATTAAATATAATGTTAAGTGAGTTAAACGTTGCATTTACTGATCAAGAAATTATAAGTGCTTGTAGGCAAATTCATAATGGTAAATCAGGTGGCCTTGATTATCTGCTTAATGAGTTTTTTTAAATTTGGAATTAGTTGTGAAAGTTTCTTAAAAGTTGTTTGTAGTTTGTTTAATAAATTCTTTTAATATGGACATTTTCCTGAAGTGTGGTGTGAGGGGTTTATTGTTCCATTACATAAAAAAGGTGATAAACAGGATGTCAATACTCACAGAGGGATAACCTTATTAAGTACTTTTGGGAAATTATTTACTTAAGTCATTAACAATAGACTTAACATTTGGGCTGAACACTATCCTGTCTACATAGAGGCACAGGCAGGATTCAGGCAAAATATGGGAACTGTTGATTACATTTTTGTGTTACACGGTGTAATTAATAATTTATTAACTGAACAAAAAATATTGTACGCCGTATTTGTTGATTACACCAAAGCGTTCGATTATTTGGTGAGGGATATCATATGGTATAAACTGTTGAAGCTAGGCGTTAGAGGAAAAATGCTTGATATCATAAAATATATGTATACAAATGTAAAATCAAGAATAAAATTAGGTAAAACAATAAGTTATGAAGATTTTTCCTGTTTTTTAGGAGTTAGACAAGGAGAATCATTATCACCTTTCCTATTTTCTATTTATTTGAACGACCTAGAAGAACATTATATGTTAAATGGTTTTAAAGGACTAGATATTGGTATGCTAAAATTATTTTGTTGTTATATGACATAGTAATTATGGCAGAAACTGAGGAAGAATTAATTAAAGAAGTGTCTTTGTTAAAGGAATATTGTGATAGGTGGAAATAATGTGTTAACACAAATAAAACAAAGGTTATGGTTTTTTTAAAAAGGGGGACGACGTAGGAGGGATATTAATTTTGGTTACAAAGACCAAGCATTAGAATTGTTAAATCATTTACATACTTAGGAATTGTATTCACTACAGGAGGATCTTTTGCAAATACCTTTGAAACGCTTGCAGGTCAAGCCTCAAAGGCTGTATTTAAGCTTAACACGTATTTAATAAATTATCCAACAATTTCAATACTTACCAAATTAGAGTTGTTTGATCAGCTTGTTTTACCAATATTAAATTATGGGTCAGAAATATGGGGCTTAACCGAATCAATTGCACTTGAAAGAGTTCACCTACATTTTTGCAAAAAACTACTTGGCGTGAAAATTCATACACAAAATTCTAAATGTTGTAATCTAAAAATAATGTGTCCTAGACCTTTTTATGTATTGATACTTTATTTAACAACATATGGAATTCAATACTGATCACATGTCATGCCATTATATATGTTACTATTTTTTGATCATGTTTACTCATGGACTGTTTGTCTATTGTATATATTGAATAAATCTTTATCTGAAATACCGTCCCCTACAGTAGAACACAATTTAAAAACTTAACATACAACGCTTTTATTAGTTATGTAGTTATGATCATCTAATAGGCGTAATCGATCAGGATATGTGGAACACAACTGCATGTATACTAAAATTTTGAGACTTTGATTAATGTTGATGCTACTTCGCTTCGAGACAAATTTTGCCATTTTAAATAACTGTCAAACACTACGAATACATGATATAAGTATGATATTATATATAATATGTGTAACAAACTAGGCATGCTTACGTTTGAACATTTAAAATTTAACGAAAATCAGCACACAACATAATGATTTAATGTTAATTTATGTATATGTTTTACTTTGTTTTTTATTTTATTGTATTTTTAAATCATAAGAGCAGTTCGTGATTTAAGTCAAACCTGCATTTATTTAATTCCATCTTTAGTCAGAATGTTTAAATTGTGTGACTCTTATAAGTCTCTTGTACCATTTGAAATGCTATGATATTAAAGTTTGTTTACATTAGGTAATCAATTGTTGCTCTAAGTGCGAAATGTAGGCTTACTTTCCACGGATATAACCCTAATGCATGAACCGATCGATTCTCTCACCCTAGCTAAAGGCAATTGGTAAAGTCTGCTTATAATGGATTGCCACGTATTGTAAAGGCATCTGCTTTAAATGCCCTAGCAGCGAAACAAAGATTGTTTTATGATATATTGAGTACACAAATAGCTGTTCATAAATAAAGACAACATGTTACAATGAAGTGAACTGTAATATATGCACGCATGCCCATGGCATGTCCCTTGAAGATATTTAAATATTTGCATATATACTTCAAACACAAATACTCATGATTTACGGCATATACATGATTAAGTTATGCAACGAAAAGAAACGCAGATAAATTTTATTAATTTGTATATTAGCGTGTTGGACGTCTGCATCACATCATAATTAACAACGACAACGTAATCTAGAAATAAACTTTAAACTATGTGTTAAGGTTTTTTTTAAGGTTTCGTCAGCAGTGCTACACTTTGACTGTGCTAGTAATGATCCTAATTAATCATTTAATATTCCGACATTAATTTTAATTAAATACGGTGCCAGTTGGAAGTTTTTTCTTAAACGTTATAGCCGTTTACCGTAAAACTCCGTTCTCCCGAATATCGGTATATTGCTAGACACTGAAAGCCGTTGGTAATTTATTGTAGACAACTTTGTAGTCATTCAACTTCTGACAGCGTTATCAAAAATCAAGTATGAATGCTTAAAATTTAGCGACTACCGATATATGAGAATTTTTCGGTGAACAGTCTATATAAACCTTACCGCATTAAGTTGTGTAGACCAATTATCTTTCTTTCATAATTCATAAAACATATCGTTCATCGAGTATTTGTAACAAAACAAACAATATAGGTGCTATTATTTGTGAAATAAACGTAAAATAATACAATGTTTTGCAACTCTGTTAAATATGCAAAAGGAATGGAAGATAGTTTTTTGCCGTTTTGTATTTGAATGAGTTGTGTAATACGGGACTTTTTGTAACAAGGTCATATGATATGTTGTTTTAGAAGTTAAAATAGTTTTAGCAATAATATCGCATTATCTACACCGCCATGTGTATGCCGTTATTTTGAAAATGTTGAGAACTGCATAATTAAGTGTTTTTTTTTTCAAGCGTTTATGAATGAATGCAGATCGCCTTTAAAAATGAAATTTAAGCAAACTTTTTAAGGAAACTATATTGATGAACACTTATATATTAATGAACACTTATATATTTCGAAGTTGACATTTTAAGAACTTTGACAGTGCATAATACAAAAAAGTGTAGCAATTAAACCGATCAAGTGTAGAAAACCTGCCCGTTGACAACAAGATTGTTTGGTGATTCTGGTTCACTCTGAAGCCAGTTCTCTACACTGCTTGAAGAGATTGACACAGATGATGCCCTTGTAGTACCCATATGAAATACATAGTATCGAGTTTTTGTTCTAAAAGCTTGTCATTCACTTTTCTGCCATTGGTATGATAAGTAACAGTTTCAAATCGTTATCATGTGTGGTGAGTATTGTCATATAATTTATAGGTACGACTGATGGCAGCGTTTAGTCCTGTATTAATGCAATTCATATTGGAATAAGTGAAATAAGGATCGATATAATAAATTGATTTACATATAGTGTCATGCTTGGTAGTTTGAAAGGAAACTGTTGACATAAAATCTTATGCTCACGACCTGGAAACACCATTGGAGTACAATTCTTTAAAAATACTTTTAATATGTTTTACGTACACATCTTGTCAATGATTCGGATAGATGTCTTACAATAAAAGCAGTAAAAACTGACGCTCGCATGCAGCTAATCAGGAGCAAAAGTATCACGGTTCCATATTTTTTCTTTGTTTTCTATTTGTTAAAACGTGACAAACGCGCCGTCTGACATACTATATACACTGGACTTTCTGACATTTGTGATCCGAAAAGATTTTAAAATTACACTTGCTCAAAAATAAAAATAGAATATTTAAACTTCGGACTTAAACAATTCGTATCACACCAGCGAAATTGTTTTGAACAAGGCTACAGCGAGAGAGGGAGAGAAAAAGAGTCACCCTAAGCAATTCATGTAAATATATTTTATATTTCCTGTGAATAAGCATTACTTACAAATATTATTATCTGTTGTTCGTTGCTATATTTAAGTCATTCGCGTGATTGCAACTCAAGTTTGATTATAAATAAATAAGCATATTGTATACAGTAACCGTTATCATCAAATATTGCATCCTAAATATAAAAACGATCAATTGTGCTTAGTGGGTTTTCTTGTACTGAGTTTTAGACTTTTCCCATATGGTCTGCGATATTGCATAAATCATGAACAAATGATATTACACAAACATTTTTATAATGAGATACTAATAGTTATCTGTAATGACGTCACTTGCAGCAAAATAAAACCGTTAAATTGTATTGATTTTTTTCCATAATTTACTACGTAATCAACCTGTATTACCCAGAGAAAGCAAAAATGAACTTGCAGGGACACTTCTATGAAATGGAAGGTAACCTTGAAGGGGCTTTACATAACTACGAGGAATCGTTCAAGTAACGCTCTACAAACAATGCTATGGGCTAGCTTGTCCGACTTGTCCCTTTTCTTTTGTGTGATTAAAAATACGATATCACTAGTTTTGCTTGTGTACGATATAAAGAAATAAATTATACGCGCAGTTTTAGGATAAAGACTTTGTTTTAATTTAATTTGGTATTTTTCATGGATTGACTCTTACAAAGTAACGCAATTTAAATGTATATTTTAAAATATTAACATTGTCATTCTTTTTTTATTGTACTTCTTTTATTTCAGCAGGAACTATGTTGTTCGTAATGTTATTTTGTTTTGTAAACTGATTAATGTCTACCATATGCATCTGCTGGATAATGTGTATTGCAGATATGTTTGTTCAAAGTAATAAACTGTAAAGCAGCCTCAACAATTATGAATATAACTGTAACATTTATATTTAAAAGCTCACAAACCAGCGTACGAGTTTGTTTTAAATAAACACCATGAACACATGTATATAATACTTACAATCTCAGCTTACTACTCCGGTATTTTGGAACGTATTTTAAAGGGACATTTTCACAGATTTTGGCATGTTTTGAAGTTTGTTATTAAATGCTTTATATTAGTAAATGTAAACATTGGATCTAATAAATTCCAGTAAAAAATCAAGAATACAATTAAAAAAGACAAAAAAGTAACCCTCAGCAGGGGTCGAACCAGTGACCCCTGGAGTCTTGGAGTAAAACCTAATTACACCGCTCGGCCATCCTGCCAAGTATATATGTCACACGTATTTTTTACTTTATGTAAGCTATCTACGTAGTTTTCACCAAATATAACGACAACAACAGAACAAATTATTCAATCGTTTCGCGTTGCAACGCTTTATAATTTTCAGGTTTTAAAATCGTCAACAGATGCATATAATGGCTGTATTAGAGCATGGTAAATGTTCAGCATTACTGTTTCCTCACAAATATCATAACTAAAACGAAAATTTGCAAATCTGAAACAACTTTTTTCAATTTGTCAATTTACCAAAACGTGAAAATGCCCCTTTAAGTGTTGATATAAATATGTGTGTTATTTCCTTGAATAACACGCGCATATTTATTATAGATAATTCTTTATTTAACGTGTTTATTTGACCCAAAATACCCTTAAATATCAAGTACTATGACTTTGACTATTTGCACCATGTTGTGGTATTTGAAAGGATCCTTTTCAGTTTACAACCAAACATATATAAGCATGATAGTACTTAAGTGGAAAAGAACTGACCGTTTTGTAAACTACAAAAATAAATCAGTATACCGCCAAACAATCGCTTGATATATTGACTTGTATTTTAAACAAAACTAGAAATGGCGCGGCAGAGCCGACGCGTATCCCCACGCCGCATAGTTGTTATATTAAAAGGCAATGTTGGGTTGGCAAGGCCTATGTTGGTGAGGCCCTGTGGTGGGTAATGTGGACATGGATGGTCGAGATAGAACGTGTTGTCATAAGAGATGTTCAGTATTAATTTGAAATGAATTGGTGAATAAATGAAGAAGTTATGTTAAAACACTATTTTGGATAGGCGTGGTCTATGTCGGCGGGGCGCCCCAGGGTTGGAAATGGGGCCATGCATAGTTGAGATTGACCGTATTGTCATAAGAGGAGTTCAGTATCAATTTGAAGTAAATCGGTGTAAAAATAAAGAAGTGAAACAATTAGTGAAAATCTCTTACCCGGCCCCACCCTAAGCCCTATTGGCCACTATCTCCTCCTACACTATAAGCACTAGAACCTTGAAACGTACACACATGGTAGCTATAAGCATATATGCGACAGTGACTGCGACGGAATTATGATCTGACAACTGGGTCAAAAGTTATGGGGGTTGGGATTGGGCCGGGTCAGAGATTTTACCCATAGAATTTTAACGATTTACCCATAACTTTATTAGTTATAACAGTTTATTTATAAGTACACATATATAAACTCGTGATTTTTTTGAATGAGTGTTCTACTCATATACGTTACGTCAGGTCCCCCTTCCCAAGTTAGCCTGTGACTCCATTCCGTGCACGAGACAGCCCGCGGCCCTATATTGGCCGATTCACCATGGATTAAGTTTAGGTCACCGCTGACAAGGCCCTTTATTGAACACTATTAGTATTATACGACTTTATTATAGTTTACAGTCGTGTCATATAAGTATGATCACTATTACTTTTACAGGCTATGATAACACCAGTGTTCTCTTGGAATCAGCATCAATGGCGACAGAAGTTAGCTGTTGAAATTATTTAAATTAAATCCTTCCGATTGCAGAATTAGTGATCGCGTTCAATGGATAGTATAGAGCCGTTAGACCAGGTGTCAGCAGCATTTCAAGACGCATTAACCACCGTGTATATAGTTGTTTATAAATCGTTACAGGAACATCACGATATTTATTCACAAAGTCAAACGTGCCAATGATTTAATTGATTCCCTGTTATGTCAGGTATTGTTCTTTCGTTCATTCCACCGCATGCTGATTTTGTATATGCTTCCCAATGATCATATTTAATGTGAAATACCTTACCGACTCGCAGAACTGCGAGGCCAAAGGTGTTTTATTGTGTCATTACTCATAGCTACTGTCTTACATGACAAGTACCCACTATTGAATTATTTATTATGACAAACCTATGATGCTTATAAATAGAACTTGTTCGCACGAATATAGAATATATAATACACAGGAATCATTATATACCAAAAATATTCGTATACAACAATTCACATTGTATTGTTCAGTTCAGACTTTTGCCGAAGATAAACATCAACTTGTTGACCTATAACATGCAAATGAATATGAATGAATAATATAAATCGCACACCTTGTCGACATGTGTGTTAGGAGCGTATGTTGATGTTTGTGTTGTTCTGTTCAAATCCATAAGTAAATGAAATAACTTAACTGAAAACAAAACTAGTCTAACAACCATTCAAACGTTTTATAACTATCAGAGAGACAAAACAATTTAATAATTAACATCCCATTGCTTCCCTTAAAATGTCCCATACAGAGTGATTCGTTCTTTCCAATTATGCTAATTGTGAGGGATCCTGAATGTATGCGCAACATCTGTGGTGTTTTGTGAGATAGTTAAATGCATATTTAGATAAAATCTATGAGTAACGGTTATAATATCTGCAGCTGTAAGAACGGTAGCTCCGACATCTTTCTAAATGAGACGGCGGTTCCAGATGGGCCTTTATCCATGTACGGTAACATGACCGAGGATTTCGATTGGCTTGGCTGAACAGCTGTGGGCGTAACTGGTTATGTCATTTTGCTATACATAAGTGAGAGTTTTCATCGATACAGTCGACAAACACTTTGAGACTAAGCAACATCATTTTCATTGAGCAATAGGAATTCTACGTGTAAGTGTTTTACATTTTAATATCTTTGTGTAATTGTGTTAATATATTATTTCCATATATGTGCTTAGTGAAATAATTTTAGCAACGAAAAATGTCAGTAACAGAAACAGAATCTCAAAATATACCTATTTGTTATTGGTCGTTTAGTATGTTAATAGCGAGGCACTCATACTAAGCATGTTGTGGATACTCAGTAAGTTTCTGGCTTGTGCTGCATTTAATAACAAGACGTTGAGTGTTTTCTATTTTAATGATTAAGCAATAATAATAATAATTATATTATTATTATTATTATTATTATTATCATTATTATTATTATTAGAATTAGAAAGATAATAATGACAATAATAATATATGAAGTCTTTTTTTGTTTGATGCAAAACTTGTTTTAGATACGTATACAATTCGATATATGAAAATTGTATGTCAATTGAATGCGTTAATTTTGCAAAAAATAGTTTAATAGCAATTTAGTAGTTGTTATTGTTAGTTAACCTATTTTTTAAACAGTATTTGATTACGTGTAAATTCGCATGTGCTGTTGTTGTTTTTTTTGGAGGCATTCGTTTAACAATTGGAGGGATGTTTCTTATGTTTTCATTTTTTGTGATTGCAATTGTTTGTTTTTTAATATTAATAATACATTTTAAATTGTGAAAAATTAATTTGAAGTGTTGTTATTCCTCTATTGATTATGTAATCAGCACAACATACGTTCTATATTGTCACGTAATTGCTAGTAACGCATTAAGAAAAAGCGTTCTCCCGGGTCATGTTAAAGAGTGTTTTGTGTGGATCTACAGGCCACTTCTGTTTGCAGGTTTGATGGGAAACGAGCAAATAACAATAGCTAACACAATTATGTTTTATATGTAAAGGCATTATTATATCAATAATATCTAAATTTAATTACATTAATTTCAAGAATTAATGTTACTTATCATTCTCTTGATGTTAAAATACATTCAACATATTGCCCTCAAATACTCATTCCATTATCTAATGCATTGTGATAAATGTCATTTTAAGAGTTGGTATTTACAGTCTTAATGCAAATAGAGAATACTTTTTATTGACGATAATACTTGCAGCCGTTTATTCACACACTGTAAGTTGTCATGATGAAATATAATGAAAAGTGTATATGGACAATTTAATTCTCAATAAGCAATATTGAAGTTGTAGTTTATGACAGTTTGTCTGTATGTAGGGTTTACATTTCACACCTTTGAACATTACCGTTTATGCCGAATGCAGTGTGTGTGTGTGTGTGTGTGTATATATATATATATATATATATATATATATATATATATATATATATATATATATATATATATATATATATATATATATATATATATATATTTAAGCATGTCCATTCTCTCGAAAGAATACGCGTTTTAGCTGAAAAGCTTGTTTACTATCGAGTATTCATGGAATAAATGCATGTGACATTGTTTATGTTTATGCGCAAACACATTTATTACGGTCTGTCCATTTTAATAAGATATCACGAGGTTTGCAGATTGCATAAATTAATTGTTAAAACATTCAAAATTCAATTTAAGTCAACGTGTGAATTAATTGATTGGAGTTAAATTAGTACAGCGCCCGTTAAAATAAAATTATCAATCTACTGTTTGTATTGTTTCGGGTTAGTACTTTTTAAGCAGGATACAATCAGAATACATATCTAGCCACTCACAGTCGGCCCTTAAGTATGGAACGCCATTCATGTTTGCTTTATTTTGAGGGAAGATGGCATTACGGTTTAAGTTGGCATAACATAAACATTAGGCTGAGTCATTTTGACATTATGATTGGCCCATATGTCACAATATAGGCTGAAAATGACAGTATGTATAGTTAAGATCACAATAGGTTAAGTCAAAGAGGTATTATGTTGGGTCATATTAACATGATACCGAGTCTTTTGGTGAAAACAGCATTGCGTTTAGTCAAGATATCATTATGTTTAGTCTAACTTGCATTATATTGGATCAGGTTGATAGAAGATTTAGTAAATGTGTCATTAGGTTGAGTCAAGTTGGTATTTAATAATGGTTAAACAAACAATTCGGTTCAGTGAAGGTGGCATCTTGTTCTATAAAGTTGACATGCGGTTGATTTAAGTAAACATTACGTTGAGTCAAATGTCCTTATGTTGGATAAATTAATCATAATAATTGGTCAAGGTGCCATAAGGTTGATTCAGATTAGCATTATGTACAGTTATGTTGGCATTCTTGTCTGTCAAGTTTGTTATCGGTTTAGTCAAGTTGGCATTATGTTGAGTCAATTTTGCTTAACCTCGGATAAAATTCGCACGATATTAGGTCAAGTCGACATGAGGTTGAGTCAAGTTGACATAATTATGGTTTTAATTGGCATCAAATTGGTTTAAATTGGCATTAGGGTAAATCAACCGTCTTGTCATTGAAGTGTGATTTAATATTTCGGTATTAAAATCTTCGGTCAATATAACGTATAGCACTACAATGTTTTAAACCCAACAATTTATGAAGTAAACTGATGAACAATGCTTAACAACTGGTTTGTTCTATGGACCGAACAAAAGAACTATACTTTTCAACAGTGAAATGTATTTGGCAAATGTTTTATTTCTGAAACGCTACTTTAAAATACACTGACTTGACTTAAAGTTAATACTACAAAACATACCATAACTCAACTTAATGACAATTTTACTCAATCCAATGTCAATTTAAGCCAGCATAATGCCATATTAACTCCGCCAACTTGTTTTTGACCCAGCGAACCGCTTATGAAATTAAACCTTACAGCATATTCACTAATTTTAATGACACAAATATTCAATCATATGTCAACTGAACACAACAAATTGCCAATTCGACCTATCTTGCTGTCAAAGTAATTGAACATAATGCCTTCTTTACTCAATTTATGTCAAATTGTTTTAGTATTATGCCGATTTGACATTACACAATTCCAACTTGACTAACCCCAAAACCAACTTGAATCAATAAAGCCAAAACTGGTCTCAATGTAAATCAAACTTGACATAACATATTGTAAACTTGACTCATACAAATGCCGACTTGACTCACCTTAATTCCAGCTAACAAAACATATCAGGTGTTTCAACAACATGCAGTTTTGGCGTTTCAATTTTGGCCTCTCGTACATGAAAAGGAGTCACAGGCTAACATGAGAGCCGTTAAGATACCTCTATTCGTAGAATGGTATTTACAATAAAGCCCGTTGCTATGCACACAAAACGACACAGTTGGCTTTGTGGTTATTTAGCTTTAAATAAAGAAATCACGTTTCAAATCCGATTTTCATTATATATTATTTTAACACTCACTATTTCGAATGGATGTAATCTTCAGTATACTGCTCTCTCAAATCAATATCCAGCACCAATAAGTTTGGAAACATGAGGAACATTTTACTCGATTGTCTCTTAACAGGAAATATCTCTTTTATGACGTCATTTAACAAGTTCAGCAGTGCTTATTATACGGATAGGTAAAAAGAGTAGAACACACGGAATGTGTTCAAGTCATCATAAGATTCAATTATTTGTCAATTAAAGATGAATATATTTAGTTGATACATGACAGAACATAATTGTATTACACTTAGACGTTACAGTTTCTAGTGTTAAACAAAATGATAATACAAAATACCTGACTATAGTTAGTGGTTTTTGCAGAAATATTTTAATCTGGTAATAGCTGAACGTTACAGATATTTAAACAAAAAATCTTATATGTAAACAGTGCCTCTATCTATGTATGGAACCGTTTTAAGTTGTTTTTGTAATCAATAAAATAAAACATTTTTTTATAATTTCGAAGGAACACAAATTAACTAGAGCTGCAACGGTTCACCAACAGCTCGATTCGATTCGATTTCGATTTCAGACACTCCGATACCGATTTTTTCGATACGATTCATCTTCACACCTAGTTTTATCATATATTCACTCGTATGCCTCAAAATTAACATTTCTGTTCAAATGTGATTTCAATAAAACACATAAAAAAGAAAAGCAAATTAGGACTCAATTTTAATATAAAAACTTCTGACTAGAAGATTGTGTTGATTACACAATAATAAAAAAATAATAATCATAAGAACGTATCTGGAGTCAGTTGAATGGTAGTATTATCACTATTATACTTTTACCCAAAACCGCTATAAGCATGTCTACCATTGTGCCATGACAGCATCACCTGTGACCTGTAGGACAAATCACATTCTCTAATAAACTTAACAAAACAAAACTCCAACAGAAATATAACTACTTTTCTGGCTGGCGACTTGAGTAGTTGCACTTGTGCGACCTCTTAGTCTTACTCTTAGTCTTGCTAAATCAACGTTATGTTTGCGTTTGACATATTGCATTAGATTAGTGGTTGAGCCGGACTAAGCGTACGCCACATCAGTGAAGCACAGTTTAAACTTTGCTTTATCAGTAGGGTTACCATCCCGAAACCCAAAATACTGTCACACTTTTGATTTTAGCTTCTTAGGCGCATCTGATAATTTCGATTTGTCGGTAACAACTTGTTCAGCCATTTTGACCATTTTCCCAAAAGTAGACCGTAACGGGCTTATTGATCGGATGACTAAAGTAATAAGCAATCAATCGTCGTAATTACAGGCAAAGATAAAACCTACACCTTCCTGTATCAATAGGCAGAATACAGCGAGCTTTACGTATCTATGTATATATATGTATATATGTTAAAGAATCGAATCGAATTTGGTAGGTTTGGTATCGTAATCGAATCGAGGCATTTCGAATCGATTTTCGATGAATCGTATCGAATCGGTGCAGCTCTAAAATTAACACAATTTTAATCTCAATCACATATTAATACTACAATTTAAATCTAAAACACATAGTATTTAGGTAGCAAACACAGTACCAAATTATATTTGTACAAAAAATGTATGCAACATCTGTATCAGCATATCATAGTTACAAAATATGGTCAAATACAGCATTTCATACCGTGTCATAGTGTCAGTCTTTTGGGTTATACATAACACATAATTATACATTACTATTTGTATAAAGGCGAATATTTAGTGCCTCTGTTATTAACTTGCCTTAGAACTTGAACATTTCACTTTTCTTTTGCGTCGTTAATAACTGTGTAACTTTGAACATGCTAAGTCTGACTCTATAATAAGTTTTGATGAGGTTTTTCTCTAATTTGGACAAATTTGGAACATTTCAACGAAAAATTGAATTCATTTTCTATTTCGAATTTCTTTCCATTCTATCATATCTACCAGTCGGAATTCTCAGGTTATGTGAACAGATGCGTAATTTCGGAATCGCTGTTCTTAAATGCCGTGACACAATCGTTTCTAAATATGATTCAAACGAAAATGCTGTTTTATTGCTTTATATACAATAAGAACCATATTATCATTAATATCGCGTTCCCACTCTTTTAAGTATTCGTCGATAACTCTTTTTTGAGCACAATTAGCCTCATTGATTTGTGAGTTATTAGACCACACATGATTAAATACTTATTTAGATGGTAAATCAATAACCTTTCCGAACCAGTACAATTTATTATCATTTATGTCAATCAGACCATCGTCCAATATGGATCCTAATATAATATTGTCACGTTTAGTTATTTTCAACTAACATTCTACCATACCTACATGTCTGTTAATATATAACGGATTATCTACCAAGTTCGCCGTAAACGGCTACAATTAAAGTTGATTTTCTTACACCAAGAACAACGTTGCAGAATTTAAGGTGTACTTTTTACAGCTACACGTTGAGAAAACACACTTGATTCAACAGAATGAAAACTGGACTAAACGTAAAGCATAAAATTGCATGCTTCTCTAGACGTAATGCCGACTAACCAAACATATCAGTTTCTTTCATATAGAGGCAGTTTTGCCGTTCCATAGTGGGCCGTCTCGTACATGGATCGGAGTAACAGGCTTATCATTCTATACATAGATGGTGACGTCACTACGTATTGTCAGTAAAGACCGGTGTGACACAATGACAGGCTTATTGGAAGACAGTGACGTAACCTCTACGTATAGAACAGTATTCCCAGAAGTACCGGCTTGATAAAACCTAGGTGTTCTTACCATCAATTGTTTGTATTTGTACTCTTTAATGACTATTATTTGTTATTTAATGTTATTTGTTATGTCGAGTTACGTGACAGGGAATAATGTGTGTAATTAAGCATGAAAATATGTACTTTTGTATTTATAGTCTGTCTGTCTGTCTGTCGTCTGTCTGTCTGTCTGTCTGTCTGTCTGTCTGTCTGTCTGGTCTGTCTGTCTGTCTGTCGTCTGTCTGTCTGTCTGTCTGTCTGTCTGTCTGTTGTCTGTCTGTCTGTCTGTCTGTCTGTCTGTCTGTCTGTCTGTCTGTCTGTCTGTCTGTCTGTCTGTCTGTCTGTCTGTCTGTCTGTCTGTCTGTCTGTCTGTCTGTCTGTCTGTCTGTCTGTCTGTCTGTCTGTCTGTCTGTCTGTCTGTCTGTCTGTCTGTCTGTCTGTCTGTCTGTCTGTCTGTCTGTCTGTCTTCTGTCTGTCTGTCTGTCTGTCTGTCTGTCTGTCTGTCTGTCTGTCTGTCTGTCTGTCTGTCTGTCATAGTGAATAGGCTTTTTTGTTTCTTCGTGTCGCTTCGTACATAAAATACTTCGTTGTAAATATCCCCGTCATTCGTTTTGGTTTAATATTACAGCTCTACAAACATGAACAAACTCGTTCTGGTGCTCCTGCTTGTAGGCTGCGTCGCTCTGCTGACTCTTCCACAGGTTACTGACGGGGGGTTGATTGAAGGTGGTGAGTTTTTTAAAATATAATTTCTTAAACGAAAGAACAACAGGTCCAAAGAATGTCAGCTCCTGATACGGTCCTTCCACTTTATTGTAGTTAATTTGAAATACTAATTCGCGGACCAATTTCATTAGTTCCTGAAGTGCTTTTTGACAATTGTCGTATGTGTCTGCTCTTTGAAATAGTCATCTAAATACACAATGATATCTGTGAAACCTCTATTTTCCATAATCACTCGAACAGCTTGTGTCAATGTATTAAATATATAAGGGGACAGTTTTGCTTCGAATGGAAGTTTTGTATTAACCATGTAATTAAAGTTTTTATTATTTCCAAAACGCCATTTTAAACCTGTGGCTTGAGTATTAGAGGGATGAATATTCACGCTGCGATATGCATTCTGATAGTTTTATTTAGCTATATAACAGTTAGGTGTAATTAGCTGTATAACGTCTTTTATTGATTGATATTAAAAAATATTTGTGTCCGCAGTCATTCACTGCAAATCCTGCCGGCTGACTACAATCAGGAATTAATCTTACTTTCGACGTATCAGATTTTCGTATGGCTCCAAGTGCAGAGATGATGGGCGGTTTTTCATCGACTATCTTATAAGGCCCGTTCTGAATAATTTTCCACCTCTGGATTTTTAAAAATTTTGCCCATGTCCAGGATAGGAAAACCGTTCTTGATTCCCGAAAGTATAAATTCACGACCCTTATAATCCGCCGGCGAATTTTGTTCCCAGGCGTGGAGTTTCAAAGTCGACGGTCGGACTGCTGGTTTTTTGGAACGTCTTGGCGAGAGTTGTTTGAAGGTAGAGCCTTACCGTCCTTGTAACGGACAAGCACCTTTCGCCTTAAATAGTCTGCAGTCCTCTTTTGGTGCTTGATTTTGGACCGGAACTGACGGTTTGGGCCGTTTAGTAACTAGCATTTGAAGTTCCATGTGCGGGGAGTATGTTCCCCACTTAAAGCCATGTTCGGCTTAGAGTTCACGATAGTGATAATCAAAGTTCATCACACTATTCCATTCGAAGAATTCAAATATTCGGGTCGTGTATGCGAGGTAAAATTCCAATTTCTTTCCATTTCATTCACCGTCAGAAGGTGGTTTAGGACGCGCATATTCGTAGCTCCCCATTCTTCCATTTGAATTCCCAAAGAAGGATGCTCATCTTCTGTTTTGAAGACTATCGTTTCGCTCTCGCTTGAGCGCAAAACGAATTCTTTTCTTTTATTGTTCTTCCGTCGCTTGCTTTTCTCCGACAGGAACTGTGTTATGTGCGCTGCCTTTTTGTATGAGCTTTATGGTAAGGATTGATCTCGGATCCATAACGCTCGACCCATTATGCATATCACTATGCCTTTCTTATGAATGAAGTTGCATTACGTTTGGAAAAGTAAGAAGTTCGTCGAGCAACTTGCCAGCACCATCAAGCGTCGCCTCGTTTCGCACTTCTTTCTTCGTGTGTTGCTCGCCCGCAGCAGCTACACACTCACTCTGTTGCCATTTTCTGACGTGTTGAAGGATCACCTTCGTACTACCAAGCAGTAACCCTAAGCCTTTAAGGTCGCTTTCGCTTAGTAATGTCAATGTTTCTTTTGATGTCAATTCCTCCTAGCGTAAGATTTGCGACACTTTACGAGGCAAATAAAGTTCTGCAAACCACGCTTCAAAATTAAAGTCACTGGTGGCTTCAGTTTCGTTTTCCATCTTTCAACACCAAAGATATATGTAAAAACACTTAATCCGTTAAAAACTGATAGAAGCGTAAAGACACAAAGGAGCAGCAAAAAGTAAAACAAAGTATCCTTGAAATTGCGCGCAAACTGCCAAACAGATTCAGTCGGTCAAGCCAGTAATTAATTATCTCGTGACTGATAAGACCACACGAGGCCCCCGAAAGGGGCGGCGGGCTTGTTAATCTTTCCTCTTAATACAATTAAGGAGCCTTAATAATACTTAGCTAGGTAAATTGCATGGTTCTATAGTGTTGGCTTTTACAACAGACATTGATGAAAGTTTCAAAAGCCTGGTAAAGTGCATGCTTATTTACAAGTTACATTTTAATGAAAAATCAATTAAGTTAAACACAAAAATTTATTATGTCTTTGCTTGTTGAACAATCCAATTACCATCTATGACCATCCGGATCGTTATTAATTGCAAGTACGCATGACATCTGAACATTTTATTGTTGAACT
The DNA here is from genome assembly GCF_020536995.1 of Dreissena polymorpha. NCBI lineage: Eukaryota > Metazoa > Mollusca > Bivalvia > Myida > Dreissenidae > Dreissena > Dreissena polymorpha. The sequence goes on along the minus strand of NC_068355.1, from coordinate 129,717,380 downwards.
ATATGTGTATTGATTATATTTGTCATGAAAAGCAGCATCAACAATTGAGTGTCGGCTTAAAGTGTCGGTTATCGTTGTAAAATATCGCAAGTCATGTCGTAGCTTTGATTGTTAGGTGTCGACCTCGCACGGCGACAGGCACCATTCAAAGCGACGCACAATACATGCGGCATTTTAAAGTACGAGCGTTATTTTATCGCGCAAATATCGGGCAATTGTCGATTGTCGACATTAGCCCATGGTACACGACACACGACATTAAACAAGACGCGCGACATTCTTTCGAAGTGGTTTGTGGCAATTTGTTTTGCAAATAAGGCATATTGTATTGTATCATCGGTGGTAAAAATAATTAATGTACATATTTATTCAATTTAATACCATTAAATATGTTGGCTCCGGTGTCATTTTTGTGCACGAGTTTCACCTAATACTTTGATTTTTGTTCTGAATAACTGGGCAATTGAACATGAACTACACATTCTAAGTTGGGCCATATCATACCGTCACAATTTACCCTTCCTGTTCTACGGAATTTAACAAAAATGTATATTCAGATAAAGTCCATAATAATATTAACACAAGCGTTCACGGCATTAATCTTTATTTTAGGCTGCAATTGCCATTCAATCATCTGTACACAGGGTGAAATCGACAAGGGGTGGTGCAACAAGATGGATGGTGTTGCGAGATTGTGCTGCCCGAAATGGCAAGTATTCATCATACCTTCATTTGCACATATGATTACTGATCCTTTCACGGTATATGGTGTTTGTCATAATGCGCTTCCGTACCGAATTGTTTTGTTCCTTCATACCGAACGACGTAAGTTATCCCTCTAATTAAACCTATAGCGTCCATTCTGAGATGTCGATTGGTTTAACTCGTTAATCCCATAACTGCTCAAATTGATCTCAGATTTCATCAGACAACTGTTTGTATTGTTTCGGGTTAGTACTTTTTAAGCAGGATACAATCAGAATACATATCTAGCCACTCACAGTCGGCCCTTAAGTATGGAACGCCATTCATGTTTGCTTTATTTTGAGGGAAGATGGCATTACGGTTTAAGTTGGCATAACATAAACATTAGGCTGAGTCATTTTGACATTATGATTGGCCCATATGTCACAATATAGGCTGAAAATGACAGTATGTATAGTTAAGATCACAATAGGTTAAGTCAAAGAGGTATTATGTTGGGTCATATTAACATGATACCGAGTCTTTTGGTGAAAACAGCATTGCGTTTAGTCAAGATATCATTATGTTTAGTCTAACTTGCATTATATTGGATCAGGTTGATAGAAGATTTAGTAAATGTGTCATTAGGTTGAGTCAAGTTGGTATTTAATATTGGTTAAACAAACAATTCGGTTCAGTGAAGGTGGCATCTTGTTCTATAAAGTTGACATGCGGTTGATTTAAGTAAACATTACGTTGAGTCAAATGTCCTTATGTTGGATAAATTAATCATAATATTTGGTCAAGGTGCCATAAGGTTGATTCAGATTAGCATTATGTACAGTTATGTTGGCATTCTTGTCTGTCAAGTTTGTTATCGGTTTAGTCAAGTTGGCATTATGTTGAGTCAATTTTGCTTAACCTCGGATAAAATTCGCACGATATTAGGTCAAGTCGACATGAGGTTGAGTCAAGTTGACATAATTATGGTTTTAATTGGCATCAAATTGGTTTAAATTGGCATTAGGGTAAATCAACCGTCTTGTCATTGAAGTGTGATTTAATATTTCGGTATTAAAATCTTCGGTCAATATAACGTATAGCACTACAATGTTTTAAACCCAACAATTTATGAAGTAAACTGATGAACAATGCTTAACAACTGGTTTGTTCTATGGACCGAACAAAAGAACTATACTTTTCAACAGTGAAATGTATTTGGCAAATGTTTTATTTCTGAAACGCTACTTTAAAATACACTGACTTGACTTAAAGTTAATACTACAAAACATACCATAACTCAACTTAATGACAATTTTACTCAATCCAATGTCAATTTAAGCCAGCATAATGCCATATTAACTCCGCCAACTTGTTTTTGACCCAGCGAACCGCTTATGAAATTAAACCTTACAGCATATTCACTAATTTTAATGACACAAATATTCAATCATATGTCAACTGAACACAACAAATTGCCAATTCGACCTATCTTGCTGTCAAAGTAATTGAACATAATGCCTTCTTTACTCAATTTATGTCAAATTGTTTTAGTATTATGCCGATTTGACATTACACAATTCCAACTTGACTAACCCCAAAACCAACTTGAATCAATAAAGCCAAAACTGGTCTCAATGTAAATCAAACTTGACATAACATATTGTAAACTTGACTCATACAAATGCCGACTTGACTCACCTTAATTCCAGCTAACAAAACATATCAGGTGTTTCAACAACATGCAGTTTTGGCGTTTCAATTTTGGCCTCTCGTACATGAAAAGGAGTCACAGGCTAACATGAGAGCCGTTAAGATACCTCTATTCGTAGAATGGTATTTACAATAAAGCCCGTTGCTATGCACACAAAACGACACAGTTGGCTTTGTGGTTATTTAGCTTTAAATAATGAAATCACGTTTCAAATCCGATTTTCATTATATATTATTTTAACACTCACTATTTCGAATGGATGTAATCTTCAGTATACTGCTCTCTCAAATCAATATCCAGCACCAATAAGTTTGGAAACATGAGGAACATTTTACTCGATTGTCTCTTAACAGGAAATATCTCTTTTATGACGTCATTTAACAAGTTCAGCAGTGCTTATTATACGGATAGGTAAAAAGAGTAGAACACACGGAATGTGTTCAAGTCATCATAAGATTCAATTATTTGTCAATTAAAGATGAATATATTTAGTTGATACATGACAGAACATAATTGTATTACACTTAGACGTTACAGTTTCTAGTGTTAAACAAAATGATAATACAAAATACCTGACTATAGTTAGTGGTTTTTGCAGAAATATTTTAATCTGGTAATAGCTGAACGTTACAGATATTTAAACAAAAAATCTTATATGTAAACAGTGCCTCTATCTATGTATGGAACCGTTTTAAGTTGTTTTTGTAATCAATAAAATAAAACATTTTTTTATAATTTCGAAGGAACACAAATTAACTAGAGCTGCAACGGTTCACCAACAGCTCGATTCGATTCGATTTCGATTTCAGACACTCCGATACCGATTTTTTCGATACGATTCATCTTCACACCTAGTTTTATCATATATTCACTCGTATGCCTCAAAATTAACATTTCTGTTCAAATGTGATTTCAATAAAACACATAAAAAAGAAAAGCAAATTAGGACTCAATTTTAATATAAAAACTTCTGACTAGAAGATTGTGTTGATTACACAATAATAAAAAAATAATAATCATAAGAACGTATCTGGAGTCAGTTGAATGGTAGTATTATCACTATTATACTTTTACCCAAAACCGCTATAAGCATGTCTACCATTGTGCCATGACAGCATCACCTGTGACCTGTAGGACAAATCACATTCTCTAATAAACTTAACAAAACAAAACTCCAACAGAAATATAACTACTTTTCTGGCTGGCGACTTGAGTAGTTGCACTTGTGCGACCTCTTAGTCTTACTCTTAGTCTTGCTAAATCAACGTTATGTTTGCGTTTGACATATTGCATTAGATTAGTGGTTGAGCCGGACTAAGCGTACGCCACATCAGTGAAGCACAGTTTAAACTTTGCTTTATCAGTAGGGTTACCATCCCGAAACCCAAAATACTGTCACACTTTTGATTTTAGCTTCTTAGGCGCATCTGATAATTTCGATTTGTCGGTAACAACTTGTTCAGCCATTTTGACCATTTTCCCAAAAGTAGACCGTAACGGGCTTATTGATCGGATGACTAAAGTAATAAGCAATCAATCGTCGTAATTACAGGCAAAGATAAAACCTACACCTTCCTGTATCAATAGGCAGAATACAGCGAGCTTTACGTATCTATGTATATATATGTATATATGTTAAAGAATCGAATCGAATTTGGTAGGTTTGGTATCGTAATCGAATCGAGGCATTTCGAATCGATTTTCGATGAATCGTATCGAATCGGTGCAGCTCTAAAATTAACACAATTTTAATCTCAATCACATATTAATACTACAATTTAAATCTAAAACACATAGTATTTAGGTAGCAAACACAGTACCAAATTATATTTGTACAAAAAATGTATGCAACATCTGTATCAGCATATCATAGTTACAAAATATGGTCAAATACAGCATTTCATACCGTGTCATAGTGTCAGTCTTTTGGGTTATACATAACACATAATTATACATTACTATTTGTATAAAGGCGAATATTTAGTGCCTCTGTTATTAACTTGCCTTAGAACTTGAACATTTCACTTTTCTTTTGCGTCGTTAATAACTGTGTAACTTTGAACATGCTAAGTCTGACTCTATAATAAGTTTTGATGAGGTTTTTCTCTAATTTGGACAAATTTGGAACATTTCAACGAAAAATTGAATTCATTTTCTATTTCGAATTTCTTTCCATTCTATCATATCTACCAGTCAGAATTCTCAGGTTATGTGAACAGATGCGTAATTTCGGAATCGCTGTTCTTAAATGCCGTGACACAATCGTTTCTAAATATGATTCAAACGAAAATGCTGTTTTATTGCTTTATATACAATAAGAACCATATTATCATTAATATCGCGTTCCCACTCTTTTAAGTATTCGTCGATAACTCTTTTTTGAGCACAATTAGCCTCATTGATTTGTGAGTTATTAGACCACACATGATTAAATACTTATTTAGATGGTAAATCAATAACCTTTCCGAACCAGTACAATTTATTATCATTTATGTCAATCAGACCATCGTCCAATATGGATCCTAATATAATATTGTCACGTTTAGTTATTTTCAACTAACATTCTACCATACCTACATGTCTGTTAATATATAACGGATTATCTACCAAGTTCGCCGTAAACGGCTACAATTAAAGTTGATTTTCTTACACCAAGAACAACGTTGCAGAATTTAAGGTGTACTTTTTACAGCTACACGTTGAGAAAACACACTTGATTCAACAGAATGAAAACTGGACTAAACGTAAAGCATAAAATTGCATGCTTCTCTAGACGTAATGCCGACTAACCAAACATATCAGTTTCTTTCATATAGAGGCAGTTTTGCCGTTCCATAGTGGGCCGTCTCGTACATGGATCGGAGTAACAGGCTTATCATTCTATACATAGATGGTGACGTCACTACGTATTGTCAGTAAAGACCGGTGTGACACAATGACAGGCTTATTGGAAGACAGTGACGTAACCTCTACGTATAGAATAGTATTCCCAGAAGTACCGGCTTGATAAAACCTAGGTGTTCTTACCATCAATTGTTTGTATTTGTACTCTTTAATGACTATTATTTGTTATTTAATGTTATTTTGTTATGTCGAGTTACGTGACAGGGAATAATGTGTGTAATTAAGCATGAAAATATGTACTTTTGTATTTATAGTCTGTCTGTCTGTCTGTCTGTCTGTCTGTCTGTCTGTCTGTCTGTCTGTCTGTCTGTCTGTCTGTCTGTCTGTCTGTCTGTCTGTCTGTCTGTCTGTCTGTCTGTCTGTCTGTCTGTCTGTCTGTCTGTCTGTCTGTCTGTCTGTCTGTCTGTCTGTCTGTCTGTCTGTCTGTCTGTCTGTCTGTCTGTCTGTCTGTCTGTCTGTCTGTCTGTCTGTCTGTCTGTCTGTCTGTCTGTCTGTCTGTCTGTCTGTCTGTCTGTCTGTCTGTCTGTCTGTCTGTCTGTCTGTCTGTCTGTCTGTCTGTCTGTCTGTCTGTCTGTCTGTCTGTCTGTCTGTCTGTCTGTCTGTCTGTCTGTCTGTCTGTCTGTCTGTCTGTCTGTCTGTCTGTCTGTCTGTCTGTCTGTCTGTCTGTCTGTCTGTCTGTCTGTCTGTCATAGTGAATAGGCTTTTTGTTTCTTCGTGTCGCTTCGTACATAAAATACTTCGTTGTAAATATCCCCGTCATTCGTTTTGGTTTAATATTACAGCTCTACAAACATGAACAAACTCGTTCTGGTGCTCCTGCTTGTAGGCTGCGTCGCTCTGCTGACTCTTCCACAGGTTACTGACGGGGGGTTGATTGAAGGTGGTGAGTTTTTTAAAATATAATTTCTTAAACGAAAGAACAACAGGTCCAAAGAATGTCAGCTCCTGATACGGTCCTTCCACTTTATTGTAGTTAATTTGAAATACTAATTCGCGGACCAATTTCATTAGTTCCTGAAGTGCTTTTTGACAATTGTCGTATGTGTCTGCTCTTTGAAATAGTCATCTAAATACACAATGATATCTGTGAAACCTCTATTTTCCATAATCACTCGAACAGCTTGTGTCAATGTATTAAATATATAAGGGGACAGTTTTGCTTCGAATGGAAGTTTTGTATTAACCATGTAATTAAAGTTTTTATTATTTCCAAAACGCCATTTTAAACCTGTGGCTTGAGTATTAGAGGGATGAATATTCACGCTGCGATATGCATTCTGATAGTTTTATTTAGCTATATAACAGTTAGGTGTAATTAGCTGTATAACGTCTTTTATTGATTGATATTAAAAAATATTTGTGTCCGCAGTCATTCACTGCAAATCCTGCCGGCTGACTACAATCAGGAATTAATCTTACTTTCGACGTATCAGATTTTCGTATGGCTCCAAGTGCAGAGATGATGGGCGGTTTTTCATCGACTATCTTATAAGGCCCGTTCTGAATAATTTTCCACCTCTGGATTTTTAAAAATTTTGCCCATGTCCAGGATAGGAAAACCGTTCTTGATTCCCGAAAGTATAAATTCACGACCCTTATAATCCGCCGGCGAATTTTGTTCCCAGGCGTGGAGTTTCAAAGTCGACGGTCGGACTGCTGGTTTTTTGGAACGTCTTGGCGAGAGTTGTTTGAAGGTAGAGCCTTACCGTCCTTGTAACGGACAAGCACCTTTCGCCTTAAATAGTCTGCAGTCCTCTTTTGGTGCTTGATTTTGGACCGGAACTGACGGTTTGGGCCGTTTAGTAACTAGCATTTGAAGTTCCATGTGCGGGGAGTATGTTCCCCACTTAAAGCCATGTTCGGCTTAGAGTTCACGATAGTGATAATCAAAGTTCATCACACTATTCCATTCGAAAAATTCAAATATTCGGGTCGTGTATGCGAGGTAAAATTCCAATTTCTTTCCATTTCATTCACCGTCAGAAGGTGGTTTAGGACGCGCATATTCGTAGCTCCCCATTCTTCCATTTGAATTCCCAAAGAAGGATGCTCATCTTCTGTTTTGAAGACTATCGTTTCGCTCTCGCTTGAGCGCAAAACGAATTCTTTTCTTTTATTGTTCTTCCGTCGCTTGCTTTTCTCCGACAGGAACTGTGTTATGTGCGCTGCCTTTTTGTATGAGCTTTATGGTAAGGATTGATCTCGGATCCATAACGCTCGACCCATTATGCATATCACTATGCCTTTCTTATGAATGAAGTTGCATTACGTTTGGAAAAGTAAGAAGTTCGTCGAGCAACTTGCCAGCACCATCAAGCGTCGCCTCGTTTCGCACTTCTTTCTTCGTGTGTTGCTCGCCCGCAGCAGCTACACACTCACTCTGTTGCCATTTTCTGACGTGTTGAAGGATCACCTTCGTACTACCAAGCAGTAACCCTAAGCCTTTAAGGTCGCTTTCGCTTAGTAATGTCAATGTTTCTTTTGATGTCAATTCCTCCTAGCGTAAGATTTGCGACACTTTACGAGGCAAATAAAGTTCTGCAAACCACGCTTCAAAATTAAAGTCACTGGTGGCTTCAGTTTCGTTTTCCATCTTTCAACACCAAAGATATATGTAAAAACACTTAATCCGTTAAAAACTGATAGAAGCGTAAAGACACAAAGGAGCAGCAAAAAGTAAAACAAAGTATCCTTGAAATTGCGCGCAAACTGCCAAACAGATTCAGTCGGTCAAGCCAGTAATTAATTATCTCGTGACTGATAAGACCACACGAGGCCCCCGAAAGGGGCGGCGGGCTTGTTAATCTTTCCTCTTAATACAATTAAGGAGCCTTAATAATACTTAGCTAGGTAAATTGCATGGTTCTATAGTGTTGGCTTTTACAACAGACATTGATGAAAGTTTCAAAAGCCTGGTAAAGTGCATGCTTATTTACAAGTTACATTTTAATGAAAAATCAATTAAGTTAAACACAAAAATTTATTATGTCTTTGCTTGTTGAACAATCCAATTACCATCTATGACCATCCGGATCGTTATTAATTGCAAGTACGCATGACATCTGAACATTTTATTGTTGAACTATATGTGTATTGATTATATTTGTCATGAAAAGCAGCATCAACAATTGAGTGTCGGCTTAAAGTGTCGGTTATCGTTGTAAAATATCGCAAGTCATGTCGTAGCTTTGATTGTTAGGTGTCGACCTCGCACGGCGACAGGCACCATTCAAAGCGACGCACAATACATGCGGCATTTTAAAGTACGGGCGTTATTTTATCGCGCAAATATCGGGCAATTGTCGATTGTCGACATTAGCCCATGGTACACGACACACGACATTAAACAAGACGCGCGACATTCTTTCGAAGTGGTTTGTGGCAATTTGTTTTGCAAATAAGGCATATTGTATTGTATCATCGGTGGTAAAAATAATTAATGTACATATTTATTCAATTTAATACCATTAAATATGTTGGCTCCGGTGTCATTTTTGTGCACGAGTTTCACCTAATACTTTGATTTTTGTTCTGAATAACTGGGCAATTGAACATGAACTACACATTCTAAGTTGGGCCATATCATACCGTCACAATTTACCCTTCCTGTTCTACGGAATTTAACAAAAATGTATATTCAGATAAAGTCCATAATAATATTAACACAAGCGTTCACGGCATTAATCTTTATTTTAGGCTGCAATTGCCATTCAATCATCTGTACACAGGGTGAAATCGACAAGGGGTGGTGCAACAAGATGGATGGTGTTGCGAGATTGTGCTGCCCGAAATGGCAAGTATTCATCATACCTTCATTTGCACATATGATTACTGATCCTTTCACGGTATATGGTGTTTGTCATAATGCGCTTCCGTACCGAATTGTTTTGTTCCTTCATACCGAACGACGTAAGTTATCCCTCTAATTAAACCTATAGCGTCCATTCTGAGATGTCGATTGGTTTAACTCGTTAATCCCATAACTGCTCAAATTGATCTCAGATTTCATCAGACAACTGTGTGTTTGGTCAATCTCCGAGTAGAGATTTGACTGTTTCGGAGCAGATCTAATCTCATCACACAACATTTATGTGATTACGCCATCGAAGTACAGCTCCTATAGAGAGTTAAGGTGCACTGTTTCGGTGTACAGGGATTGAGCTTGCGCGCCTTTATCTGTATATAAAATCGCAACTTGCCGTATTGCACATTTTTGGGGCTTTTTTTATCGCCACTTGCTTAATTGCACATTATTTTGGTAATTTATCAAAATACAGACTCGCTTATTGCGCTTTATTATAACATAGGCATTGTTGTAACGGTGCATGCAGAGTGTTTTGATTATAGTCTTTGTCATTTTGTTTAGGAATAACACAAATACGGCAATCACTTGAATACAATTATTTTCCTTTTTTAAAACCGGACCCATAAGGTGATTACAATAGCTCACCTTTAGCCCTTCGTGCCCAAGAGAGATAACAAAATAACTACTGGTATCCAGTATCAATGTACATGTATTAAAGTCATTATATTTTATTTCAGATTCTCCCAAGGGAACTACAGCGATATATCCTGACACGTCCGTCAATTTTTATGACAAAATATTGAAATGAACGGAAAAGCATCCTATCATGGTGTTTGTCAATTTCTTCAACACGTACACGTTCACTCAAATGTTTAAGACTTTAACTTGCCTCGCGTACCTTACATGATAAAATTCAAACCGGCAACACGCGTATATGTGTGCATAAATAAAGTAAATTAAACCCATTGAAAAGTTATGAGCCGCGATATGTGAAAAGGTAGTTTAATTCATGTGCGGAAAGTGTCGTCCAGAATTTCCTGTGCAGTCCGCACAGGCTAATCGGAGACAACTCTTTCCGCCTTAACTATATATTTGCTAAGAAGAGACTTTCTTTAAACAGAAAAAAATTAAAGTGGAATGTGTCGTCCCTGATTAGCCTTGCGGACTGCACAGGCAAATCTGTGACGACACTACGCACATGCATTAAACCCCCTTTTCTCAAAGCGCGGCTCATATATAAAGTATATATACATATTATGGTTTGGTTCTTTTTTTGGCTTTAGATGTTATTTATAAAACTATGCTTGTATTTTGCACCACAAGAACTTAAATAAGTATCGTTCAATGTTAGCGCTGTGATACCTGCAGAAAAACTGAAAACAACGTTTTGACGTGGTGCTCTATTTAAGTCTACGTTTAAATACGCATAGTTTAACAATAAAGGATTTTAGGAACCTTATTAGTATCTTCAGACACGAGTTCAATAAATTAAACAATGTTGACAATCCACAATACGTATTTCCGTCAAACAAACAAAAGCGAATAACGAGCTCATTACTAAGCGAGCATGAACACGATATGCCATGAAATATTTTATTGAAATCAATATGCCTTTTTTAAGACAAAGAAATATTTCACGAAAGTCACACATATTTAATGCTGCAGAATAAAAATTGTTTATTTAGTAATAAGCATAAGTAAATTATCAAACGACTAAAAAATCTGAGCCGTTCTTCGAAAACCGTATAAGTCAGATTTTATCATATTTGTCATGAGACAAAAACATTGATAAGAAGAAATTTCAAACTGTATTGTTTTGCCAGAAGTTTTACCGTTGATCATTGTAAACGCGATGTATGGTTTACATTGTTCTGGTCTTAAAAACCAGTCAACTAAACTATTCGTAATTTTGGCGGCTCCATTTTTACCAATGGTTTTCCAGGATTTTCTAACAGCCATATCTATGCGTTATAGTTCGATAAACTATCTAATATTTTCGCAGAAAATGTGTCAGGAAGCCGCCGTAAAAATAAAATCAGCCGAAATCGCGCCAAGGTTTAATCAAGCGGTTTTCTAGAACGGCGACAAATGCGACTTAAAAAACAGCACACTTGGAGTGGATAGGGATTTAAAGTGACCCGATGTAGAAAAGGTGAGAAGGTTTCGTAGAAAGTTTAACTAAGCAATAAATCATTGCCATTATCACTCAACTTTATTTCCTTTGAGACAAGCAGAGAAAACAAATAATCCAACACCATTATGAACTACAAACTCGTAATGTTAACGGAGGATTTGGCAGTAGCGCAAGCAATACAGGAGAGCCCTATCGTGAAATATTTTACTTTCCATCATACTGTTCATCAGATTGTTCATTATACTGGTCATCATACTAGTCATCATATTGGTCATCATACTGTTTATCACTCAGGTCATCATACTGGTTATCATACTAGTCATCATACTGGTCATCATACTGGTTATCATATTGGTAATCATACTGGCCATCAAACTGGTCATCATACTGGTCATCATACTGGCCATCATACTTGTCATCATACTGGTCATCATACTGGCCATCATACTGGTTATCATACTGGTCATCATACTGGTCATCATACTGCTTATCATACTGGTACTCATACTGGTCATCATACTTGTCATCATACTGGTCAGCATACTGGTTAGCATACTGATCATCATACTGGTCAGCATACTGGTCATCGTACTGGTCATCATACTGGTCATCATACTTGTCATCATACTGGTCATCATACTGGTTATCATACTGGTATCATACTGGTCATCATACTGGTCATCATACTGGTCATCATACTGGTCATCATACTGGTCATCATACTGGTCATCATACTGGTCATCATACTTGTCATCATACTGGTCATCATACTGGTTATCATACTGGTCACCATACTGGTCATCATACTGGTCATCATTCTGGTCATCATACTGGCCATCATACTGGTCCTCACAATGGTCATCATATTGGTCATCACACTTGTCATCATACTGGTCATCATACTGGTTATCATACTGGTCATCATACTGGTCCTCACAATGGTCATCATATTGGTCATCACACTTGTCATCATACTGGTCATCATACTGGTCATCATACTGGTCATCAAACTGGTCCTCACAATGGTCATCATATTGGTCATCACACTTGTCATCACACTTGTCATCATACTGGTTATCACACTGGTCATCGTACTGGTCATCATACTGGTCATCATACTTGTCATCATACTGGTCATCATACTGGTCATCATACTGGTCATCATACTGGTCATCATACTGGTCATCATACTGGTCCTCACAATGGTCATCATATTGGTCATCACACTTGTCACCATACTAATCATCATACTGGTCATCATTCTAGTTATCATAGTGGTCATCATACTGGTTATCATACTTGTCATTCTACTATTCACTATTCTTGCCATCATACTAGTCATTACTCCGGTAATCACAATGGTTATCACTCTGGTCATCACTTTTGTGATCAGTATGCTCATCATTCTGGTCATTTGTTCATCACTCTTGTTATCACTTTTATCATCACTATGTTCATCACTCTGGTAGTCTCTCTGGCAATCATTCTGGGCATTATTCTGGTCACTATACTGCTAATCACGCTTGTCATCATTCTGGTTATCATACTTGTCGTCATCATGGACATCACTTTGGTCATCATACTGGTCATCACTCTGGTCATCTATTTGGTTATTACTCGGGCCATCATACTGATCATCAAACTGGTCATCATTCTGGTCATCATACTGTTCCTCTTACTGGTTATCATACTGGTTATCATACTAGTCATCACTCTTGTAATCACTATGGTTATCACTCTGGTCATTACTGTTGTATTCACTATGCTCATCATACTGTTCATCATTCTTTTCATCACTCTGGTCATCTCTCTTGCAATCATGCTGGTCATCATAATGTTCATTAAACTGGTCGTCATACTGTCATCAAACTAGTTACCATACTGGTCGTCATACTGTCATCATACTAGTCATCATAATGTCATTGTACTTGTCGTCATACTGGTCATCATACTAGTCACTATACTGGTTATCATACTGGTTTTCGTGGTGAGGAAGGAAATTACCCGCTTCAACCAGATTCCAGGCTACTTCAGAACAAGCATTAATTACTTTAATGTTTATCACATCGCTCAATAAATTTGGATAAGAAAAGCTAAGATTTATCACCAATTGAGTGTATACTAGTAATATATAAAACCGTATTACAAATACATCAAGCGGAAATATAACGCAGGATACAGTCATTTGAACAAAAATGACATCTCCGCATCTCCCACATGGAGCACAAGACCAAGGATACGTCCGCAACATGACTGCTACACTTGTTGGTCCACATGAGCCCTACCGCGACCGTCAAACGACGCAAGCCGGCTTGGTTTGGACACGTCACCAGACACGACTCTCTGTGAAGACTGTTCTCCCGGACACGTTTGAGGGAGGATGACGTCGGGGGTCGTCAGAAGAAAAGCTGGATTGACCCTGTAAAGGAGTGGACACCCCTTTCCACGGATGAATTACTCTCATGTGTACACCACAGATGGGTCTGTAGGAGAATTTCTGTATCGTCGTCCCTCATTTCCCCAAAACGTCCCGAAACGGTCAAGGGATTGATGATGATAAAGATGAAGATGAAGATGATGATGATGATGATGATGATGATGATGATGATGATGATGATGATGATGATGATGATGATGATGATCTTGGGAAGCAAAATTATTGACAAGATAAACATGAGTGATTGCGACGCAAATGGTGTCTTTAGGTTTAGTTGTGTATCAAACATAATCCTAATATTTATATGGTTGTTGATACCACAACAAAGCGGAAAACGGCAACAATAAGTTATTGAGGTCGAGTACCTTTTTTTAATGATATGCCCAGCCTTTAATTCACTGCGAAACTAATTTATCAAAGCGTACAATTATAACAGACAAAGTTTGTTTACTTGTGTGAATTAATGGGACTTTAAATTAAGTCAAAGTGAGAATTATGAGCAAGTTCATGTGAAGAGCCTTAACGCATGTCACATCTAGCTAAGAAAATATTAACTAATTAATTTCTCTTCATCTAATAGTGTGTTATATAACTCTGTTTGTATAACGTTTTAATAAACTGTACTGTGTTTATACGTAGTCTACATTCTCTAAATTTGTTTGTACAAGTTCTTATTAAATTCATTTTATTCATAATCTGTATGTGTGAGAAAAACTCAAATATTATTATAAACTTTTTTGTAATGTGTAAGAAAATCTTATTAGTGTAGAATTTAATATATAAATCAGTCCTGTTGTACAATTATTAATATTCAAATAATTAATGTAGAGCCGTAACGCATGTTTCTATTTACTTAATCTGGACAAAGCTGTTTCATTATTAAGTAATTAAATTATCTTTTCTCTAATCAGGCCGTACACTGGAAATTTTGACACGGGTGCCCAAACGGGGAGGGTGCGGAAAGGATTGCCTTTCCCGAATAGATTGTTTTTATGAGGCACTGTTCAAGGTGGTAAATTAGAAGCTAATCCCCTCGTGTATCAGGGGGCAATTAAAACACATCTCCGCATTTGTACTGCGGGAAGTTACGGTGGGCCCTGTCATGTGAGAAAACTTTGCAGAGGCCCATGATTAAAAAATATAACTCGACAGCCAGCTTGGGGGGGGGGGAGAAAGGGCCCATGGGCCCAGTGCCTGGGTACGGGCTTGCTAAAAGTTTTTTCGCATCTTGCATAACGTTTTGAAGCAATACTATATAAATGGTTTACATTTTCCAACTTTTGTGAAAAAGTTAAAATTAAATCCATTTAATATATCATCCGTGTATGTTTGTCTAGCAAAACACCAATATTATAATTGATTATTCTTATATTTGTAAAAAAATATTGTTTGTACTATTAAATAGTGAATGATAATCTTTACGCGACTGATATGATTCTTAGCTTTACGTAAATGTACTCAAGATATGTATTAGTATTTTTAAATGACAAAAACTGTATAGTTTACGACAATAAAACATGTTGTATGTTTGTCTGTCTGTCTGTCGTATGCAGCCTTATAACATGTGTGTCAAGTCAATATGTCTCCTCAATAAATGCGATATCTATTTTACGGAGGATTTCGGAGAAAGTTGATAAACCACGAATGGCATGTTGTAAAAACATTTACCAAGAAGGCGGTGACTAGTTTGACATACCGGAATTCGTACCCCCTTTTCCTAACGTTATCCATCAAAGTGATGTTTTCCAAGCTTCAGTCCAAGATTATATATACGTATACTAACCTGATACATTATAATTGCATAGTAATCCTAGATCAACCATATAATGTCGGAGCGATAACAAATGAAGTAAGGCACTTCGACAAAGCGTTCATCATAAATCACAAACCTCTTACCCCTCTCCCTCTTTATCTCTCTCACTCTCTACTTCTC
>NC_068355.1:128919753-128997957 GCF_020536995.1 Dreissena polymorpha | reverse complement strand
ACGACAACAATCACATGGAGCAGTGGGTGTTGGAGCAGCGGTTGTGGGAGCAGCGGTTGTGGGAGCAGCAGTTGTGGGAGCAGCGGTTGTTGGACCAGCGGTGTTGGAGCGGCGTTGTGGGAGCGGCGGTTGTTGGAGCGGCGGTTGTTGGAGCAGCGGTTGTTGGAGCGGCGGTTGTTGGAGCAGCGGGTTGTTGGAGCGGCGGTTGTTGGAGCGGCGGTTGTTGGAGCGGCGGTTGTTGGAGCGGCGGTTGTTGTTGGAGCGGCGGTTGTTGGACACGCGGTTGTTGGAGCAGCGGTTGTTGGAGCGGCGGTTGTTGGAGCGGCGGTTGTGGGAGCAGCGGTTGTGGGAGCAGCAGTTGTGGGAGCAGCGGTTGTTGGACCAGCGGGTGTTGGAGCGGCGGTTGTGGGAGGCGGTTGTTGGAGCGAGCGGTTGTTGGGCGGCGGTTGTTGGAGCGGCGGTTGTTGAGCAGCGGTGTTTGGGCGGCGGTTGTTGGAGCGGCGGTTGTTGGAGCGGCGGTTGTTGGAGCGGCGGTTGTTGGAGCGGCGGTTGTTGGAACAGCGGTTGTTGGAGCAGCGGTTGTTGGAGCGGCGGTTGTTGGAGCGGCGGTTGTTGGAGCGGCGGTTGTTGGAGCGGCGGTTGTTGGAGCGGCGGTTGTTTGGAGCAGCGGTTGTTGGAGCAGCGGTTTGTAGGTGCTGCAGTTGTTGGAGCAGCGGTTTGTTACGGAGTTGCAAACATCAAAGTTAGCAACGCATCGTCCTTTAAAGCACATCTGAAAATACAAAAGGTTTCCATTCAGGAGTGGTTTTAAGTCAATTGCACGAACAAGAACAGAAAGAGAAAATAATAAACAAAACATATTGCATAATCATTTTATTAACCCTCACCCGCCCAATACCGCACGGGGTTCCATTCCACACGAATCCGAGTCTGACGCTGCATGCACCGCTTGCATCTCTACACGCAACTTGACCGTAGGCGTAACATCCCGCGTCGCCGCTGATCGTCTGAATACAACCAGAATGACAACGTGAACAAAGAAATCACTGAACTTGTAGGCGCTAATTAAAGTTACTAGTTAAATAAAATTATATCATGCAAGCAAACGTTTTTAAATGAGAGGGCACAGATGCGACTCTAAGATATTTAATATAACATACCTCTAAAATTAGTGTTGATTGGATATTATTGAAGATCATGTCATGAACGACATGAAAATATACAGACACATGTATTTTAGTATAATACAGTTAATGCATGTATACTATTTAGCTGTGGTACGCTGTATATGTTAAGAAAAGATCAGAGCAGAGATCACGAAAGATTCAGAGTGTCTGGAGAAAAGTCCATATATTAAATAAATGTGTGGAAATTTCTTAGTTCAACACAAGTTATTCAGTTATGAAAGCATTGCCTGTTTCTTTGCTGTTTAATGTTAGCACACATGCATGTAATTTTAACATATTTTCACATATTGTGTTTCTGAATCTGGAAGGGCGGGTAGGGGGTACAATAAATGCGCAGGGTGCATCATGCCGCTATTTCGCTTTACATCTTAGCTTAAAATCATTCAAGTAACTATAAATCGAAATACAATTGCGTCTCTCGTTAGCCAAAATCTTGTATGTGCACTCGTGCATACAGAGCAAAAAGACGTTTTTGTCATTTAATAAATGCTTTGATTTTTAGTGTAAATATATAAAAACATACTCCGCTGCACACAGTGCTCCCGGCGTAACCAGTTCGCTGCTGACACTGATAGTTTAGACTGTTGTCTCGCTGACCAAGCAGGCCACTGCAAAACGAGGCTCGGAACTGCTCGTCCGTGAAGCCATTTGGGGCGGTGCAGTCGGTTTTACTGTGACAACATATGTGTTTCAATAATTGATTATGCCACAGTACATCTATGACAAAAAATCTGGCTGTGCAAAAATAATGCATTTTTATATTATATACGAGTTCAAGATAGAATAAAGTAACCCTAAATGATACAGTGTTCAATGCATTGTCTGATTTCTTAATATATTAAAATTCATTTCAACGAGTATTCCAAGAACAACGTCAAATTACATATTAACTACTAAGTCTTAGTGTAACACTATTTTCAAACACTAAAAAGTCGGATAAGAACACATCGCCAATAGCTAACTCGAAGTTTTTATTTCTCCACATATGGTAATTTCTAGCTCTAAGAGAACTATTAAATTGTATTGCTATCTTTAATCACAAAATGAGTCTTGTTATAACATAACCTGTTTAGATGGGTGATAAATTGGCTTGCGCTGCACGTCGAAAATCTGCTGTAAGTGTCCGCGGTGGTGGAGGAAGGCGAAAACAGGTAGGCTGACATAACGTTCCTGCCGGCCGGACAGTCGGTGGACTGGTCATGTTGAGAACCAAGTCTGTGAATAATACAAGATCAAACAATTATAAATTGCTGAAATAATGCATTACATCTTTCAGATCCTTAAATAAAACGTTTTCATTCAATGTGCCTTCTATGTATTTAAGAACTTAACGAATCATATAGCATTACGTTATCATGATGAGTATCAATGTATTGTATTGCACGGTATAAAATATATGTTGTTTAGACTTACGCGTGTCCCAGCTCATGTGACGCCACCCACGCCACGTTGGAGGCGGTGTACTCGTTGATGGAGTACTTGTACTGAGTGTTTACACATACTGTTCCCACGTAGGCGTATCCTAGCAATCCGCTGCTTCCATCGCTGCCAAGGAGATCTAACCTGCAGCCATGAATTTGGTTTGACAAAATGTAAATAAAATAAAGTTACAGGTATTCAGGGAAATATATAAGAAGTTGCTATAATACTTACCAGAATATTACATGTAAACTGTGTGTGAACCTATTAAAAGAGAATGGACACGAACGCAAATACAAATAGATCATTTCTACTTTTCATAAAGCCACAACAAATCGATTAAATGTTCTTCGGATTTGCCGCACGTAAAAATCTTAAAACAAAATAAACATATTTTTATTTTTTGTCCGCATCAACAGTTTTGCTGCTCACATATTCGTTTAATGTTTTAGTTTAGTTTAGCCCACGTATTTTACGGCATATAGTGTTGTAACGCTTTGCGTTATTAGATTGGTTTATGGTAATAAAATGGTGGCGTTTGTTTGTTGAGTCGTTTCGGCCAAAAGCACACATGGAGATGTAATTTTTCCTCCGATGACAATGAGTCATCGCATCACAGATGATTTAAGTAATTTATTTCTCGCAGTCGCATCTTCAGCAGTATGTAAAATGTTGCCGGTATGCGTCCGTTTTGTAAAAGTCTGTAAAAAAACTTGGTGTTATTGATAAAGTTAAAATATCAAACATTAACATGCAACTGAGTGTTGCCGTTGAACTAGACGAACATATTGTCGAATATACTATAAATTCTACACGCGTGCCCTTTATAAGTTTAAACTGTGACTCCAATGCGTTTAAAGTGTTGATGTTTAAGTCCAAGGTGTACATTTGGCCCCGACAACATGAAGTTAACGTAAGTGTGAAAGAAAAGAAACTTTCTGGAACTCAACAAGTTTACTGTGATTTGATTGGCTATTAATATTAAAATACAAAACTTTTACTCCCCATTGATTTCTTTTTAAATTTTATTTGGAATTTATTGTTTGTTTGTTTTTCTATGCAAAACTTAAACTTCTTATTTCTAATTTGACATCGCTAAACTAACAAAAGTAATCCATCGTACATTGTATAATACCATAACCTATGATAATTAGAAACTTATACAGATTCAAGATATCTTTTATAAGTGATTTTTTTGCCCAAAATTACAGCCTTTAACAGGCTGTTACCCAATTGCAAAAAGTAAAAAAGTATGTTTCCCAATGGCAAAAAGTAACTTTTTCTGTAAAAAAATCTGGCAAAATTTCCCCCTAAAATAAGTAAAAGTTTTGAATGAACTCCATAATTGGTTTATTGAGTTTATCACTCAGCAGTTTAATTCCATTGCACGTAATAATATAAATTTTATGAAGCAAATTAACATGCACTAATAAAGAATTCGTATCCTGTTATTCATAATCATAATAATTAATTTAAATATTTCCCAATTGTTTGGTCTATCGCGATTTTTCCAATCTAAAGGCACAGGCTGTAAAATGTAAAGCGAAAAAAATCACTTCACAAGTTTGATGTTTATTGTACTATTTATTGTTTCATGTTATTTGACTATCATTGACAGAATACTTAGCTTCTAAAATAACTTTGATAATAAACATAACACTGTGTGTACCATGTTAACATTAAGTAATCACTACCTGGTGTGAATAAGCAAAACATCTATTGGGTACTATTTTGTTTAGTTTTTTACAAACATTGGACTAGAGTTAAAAACACAGGTATTACAACTAAATGATTCTGTGCTAGTATTTGGATGATATAGTGCATTTATTTGGCAAAATTTATCAATTTACATAGACAATATATGTTTTTTTTTAGTTTTCGCTTTTCGCTCGCCTGAAAATTGCTATGTGCAAACAGCATAAAACCTTAACAGACTGCTCATCAGTATCTTAGGTTTAGATATGAAGCCTTTTAAACTTGAATATAGTAAGAAAGGTTTTTAATTAAATATAATTTTATAAGGGACTACAAATGCGTCAAAATATGTTTCTAAGTGGTCAGGGTTTAAAATAAATAGAATAAAACAGTATTTATTTTTATTTCGCTCTCCCACTCCATTATTGGGGGCGGGGCTAAAATCCGTAGAACAAATTTTAAATTTCTTGCTACCCAATAGTAAAACTTTCATTGTGTAAACTAAATAAATATAAACACGTACCCAGTAAGAGCCATTGCATGCTCATGTTGCCTGGATGTGAAGCCACTGCTGAAAAACGCTCTCAGATCAGCGTCAAAGGCAGTACCCGATAAAAGAGTAGTGCCACTTTTGTGGTTTGCGGACCAGGCGAAATCAGACCCGTACTGAAATTATGAACATAGTGATATTGATGTAAATAAATTTATGAAACCACGAAAAACGAATATGTTATTACTTGCACTGCACGCAAGGAACTGACTAGTATTTTAACAAACGTTTAAATCGCGTTTACGTAACTTGTGTTTACAAATGTGAGTTGCTATGTTACCGTAAAACAAAATATTCGAGGTTTGTTTGTTACTCAAAGAATTATCTTTATTTTTAGATAGTAAACGAGAATATGATTCGCTTGTGCGGTAGTTACGTTTGCTCCAAATGTATGAATACTTACACTTGGGTAGACGACGGCCGCAGGGTAAACGTAAAGGTCGAGGGCACCGTTAGAGGCCTCTTTAACGGATGCGTAGAAAACATTCATCTGTATTATATTTTTATTTGCGTTATAAACATGCAATGACACAAAAATACAGTTACCAAGTGAATATTATCAAATCGATTATAATTTACAATTATAGTGTTATTGTTGTCCAGCAAGTGATTGAGGCAACCGAAAATATATGTAATATTATTTCAAACATAATATGATAATTGTTGATTAATAAACGAATTTATTAATCTGTTCACATGTATTCTTACATTTGCAAGGCTATTACACTTTGATAAGATTTTCAAAAGTCACAATAAATCAAGTGCCTACCTCGTTTGCCAAAAGGGCCATAAAAATTTCAGCTTCTTCTCGGGCCGCCGCCGTATTTCCGGGATGGCGATCGTAAAATCTAAAATTGGAGCAATTGTGAAGAACAAGTCACGGTGCTCATGCAGTTCAAATGTTTTTTTTTATCTCACCCATAAAACACACTGCGTTGCAATAAACTTTTAATTGTATTTTAGTTAACATTCAATTGAAGATACATAAACATAGTTAAACAACAGCAGCAACACTAAGCAATGTTATATTCGAAGACATACATTTTAGTAGATAATCGATATTACGGACGAAATACGAGTCATAGTATCATTGTTTTGCGTGTATATAATTAATTTTTATAGAAGGCGCTTTAAATGATGATAAAGAATACATCAGAAATCAATCAACCAATATTAATAATCGGACTTCTTCTACGACTCCATAAGAAGAAGTGTTGCAATCGTGTAGACAGAGAAATATCATTTATATCACGCATTTACTTCGTGAGGATAAAATATATAAAATTACGTACTGGTCCATGAATGCGGCATCCAACGCAAATGCCATTTCAACGACCTTAAAACCAGGAGAAGGGAGGATGGAACGACGTCCACGAGCCAGTAAATCTGCTGTATGGTGCGTGGCAACGGAACGCTTTGATCTCTCAACTTAAACAAAAAAGGCATGGTGAAGTCGTTGACTTTTCTATAAACATGTATGAGAGTACACGTGTTTTGACTGACAAGTTCAACTACTTTGAATCCTTGAATAAAGTAAACGTAGCAACACAAATATTACCAATTTTGTTAAAAGCGTGTACCGTTGAGTAATCATTTATGTATTGTACCATCGGGTGGGTAGAAGGTTAACAGTTCTCCTTCCGTGGTAGCGTTTCCGCACTCCGCCTCTTCTACGCCTCCTCCAATGTAACACGCTTCGGTATTGAAGTAAACAAGGCCGCTCTAAAATCGACGGTTTACAGCAATTACATCATAAACATAAAACAAATGTAACCATCTGATGACATAAGAATTAAGCCAAGTAAATTGATTAGGTAGATCTAAAATAAAGTTTTTTTTCTTTTTAAGGTTGATATACTTTATTTCCGATTTTAATACATGTTGTAAACATGTTTGGAAGCCACCGTTAGCAAACTGTTTTGTTCTTTTTTGTAGCGAAATCCTGATGGAGGTATGTATTTAAATGGAATATCGACGAACCGTCGAAATTTTAACTTACGAGATCGCAGTTCAACTGCCAATCATTGCCTTTGGTCGCTTCGCATGCAAAAGATCCATGCCCGTTCTTGTCCGTGTATATGCCGACCTTCTTGGTCTGCAAACAAATACGGTAAATTATAATATTCACCATGATGCTAAGCCTAGCGAGATGTATAAGGTAAAGTCAACAAAAGCACCCACCATGCTAAATTCTAATAATATGATGTTTCGAAAACGAATGATTGCATTTCAAGATGTGTTTTTTTTCAAGGCTTTGCAGCTTTATATTTTCGTTGAAATGGTTTTATAATTAAGGGTTTGCTCGTTTTCTCTCGGACGTGTTTTGTTTTTAAGCAGTACAATTTACCTAATTTACAACTAATATTTTCTTCATTAAATGACATGGTTTGTGTAAAGAGTAAACAATTTATATTTCATTACACAAGTTTAATGTTTAAATTATAATAAACTCACCCGTTGTCTGTTAGATTTACGGGAACCGTTTCTTTCGTTTCCAAATTCACCTTCCGGTACATTCATCCTTGTGTTCAAAACGAGTTCGAGCGTTGTCACAGGAAATCCTTCAATGTCAATGTCGTAGTCCAGTGTTTCAGGTAGTTTGTTGTCGCGAAACTCCTTTTGTTCACGCGACTTGAAAGAGAACCGCTTTAGTTTAACTGGAACAAAATATTTGGTTTAAGTGCTTTAATAATCCAGATCATTAAGAAAGATACTTATTTAGTACACATTAATGGTTTATTGTTGTACATTTCGCCAGATTGTGTTTTTAATGCAATATTGCTGACAAGACAACGTGATGTTATACCATTTTAAGGAAACTAAAACGAAGCATGTTTTGGTTGTTGGTTGTAAGAACGCCTAATTATTAACACGTATTAGATTTTAACTTCATCGTAGACAATACAAATTTATAGATTTCATTCTATAAAAAACTTCTTGAATAAGTTTTTTAATTTATTATTCTTACATGTATGAATATTTTTAGTGCATCAACTTATATTGTACAATACTTATTTAAACATTGGAATACCATATTGGTATTGCTAACACAATATGACCCGGAAACTTGCTGGCGCATTTTTTGCATAACGCCCCTTGAGTTGATTTAATTTAGTATATTAAATAAATAAGTTAATAGTGATATTATTATAACAGAACATTACCAAACATTGAAGTGTATTAATACAAAGCATTTTGATCATATTTTTCATGAAGGTTTCATTTTCAAAAGGAAATGTGACTACCTTTATTGTTCTGTCTGCTTCCATGGCGACGCGCATAAGTCGTTTGCAGCAAAGTTGTCGCCATCAAGACGACACAAACACTTAGCAGCAGTCTAGTCATGTTACTGTTGTTCTGATGAACCTCGTCTTATTTATATGTTTAATATTAGACTTTGCTCACGAAATCTGAAAGGAATGAACTTAAATATGTTATTCATACTCTTTGTTTGTAAGTAAATGAACTATTATTAATTAAAAGATTGATCATTTTTATCAATCGTATGAGAAATATAAAAATCTCAAATATGCGCATAGTAGCACGCTTTGTTTATTAAAAATATCCTCAAACTATATGCGTGTTTGAAATAAGATTAGCGTAATCAGACAAGTGATTAATCTAAGTACGTAAATACTCGGGCCCGTGCTGAGGATACATTGCAGCGGACCATTTAAACCTTTCCCTTTCAGAGGCATATTGAAAATGCCTATGTGCAATGTGCATAAAACCAGAACAGCCTGTGAGTAACTCGCAGTCTGTTCAGGTTTAATGCTGTTTCTGCTCATCAATATCTAAGGTTTGGAAATTAAGCTTCTAAAACTTTCATTCTACATGTAGTAAGAACGGTCTTTATATAAATTTACCTTTATTAGGGACTACAAATGTGTCAAAATACGCATCTAAGTGGTAAATGAATAAACATACTGCTGTGATTGAAGCGTTGCACTGCTTTGATAGAAAACGTACAATTTTGAGATTATAATTATACAAAGCTGATATTGAATCGCGGAGATTAAAGCGGTGCACTTATGATAAGAAAGTGGTACAGGTAATTTATTCTAAATAATCGAGTCATGTAGACTTAGTGTTGTACGCTATATAAAAAACATCACAATTTACTCGAATGCATGTTTTACACTTAATACTGTTATTCTGATTTTATCTTTTGGAGATATCGATAGGATTAGCATAAGTGTTCACTGATAAAACCCTGCAAAATGATCAAGTTAGAGACTATGGTACAACATTTTCCTAAAACAGGTAACATACCACTATAAAACGGCCGAAAAAAAGAAGTAGCAAAAACGTTTTGTGTCGAGTTCTGTCATGGTTTGAACATAACATATCATTTTTATTGCTTAAATTAATACAGCTTAGAATGTGTTTTCAGAAAATGTATGGTTATTAGGGTCGCTTTGCGCAATATGTTGGATTAAGTTTCGCCTGAGGTTTTCGCTTGAAGTTTTATAATAATAATACTATCCTACAGTATCTTGTATATTATGACATGCGCTTTTGATAAACGACATATGGGGTGCATACACACTGAGTGAAATACGCTAAACTTCTTTTAACTAGACCGTTAGAAAGTTGAAATCTATCAGATCGTTAATGAATTCATTATACAAACATGTATACATTAGAAAAAGTAGATGAACTTACTTGTTCCTTTGCTGCTCGGCGATTGTTTTGCTTCTGTGTTTTGCCCTGTGAAAAAATACCTTAAATACAATTTATTGACGTCATGCGACCCATAAACGAGTTGATCAACGTGATTTAAGAACAATATAGTTTCTATTCTCAGAGTAAACTTTGCTCAATCACCCTTAACATACCTAACCCAAAAGTTTATAGCACTTATGTCAACAAACACAAAACATTTACTATGACGGCTTGGATACAAATAACACATCGTTTATTGTCGAGCGAGACAATTGTCCCGAAGGGATTTATAAAAATTTGGAAAATGCTGATCAATAAAACAACAATCGTCTGCCAGAGGTCAGCGTTCTATTTTAGCCGTTATGTTGTTGTTGTTGACTTCAGATAACAGAATAAATAATAGATAAAAACAAGTTAATTGCATTATGATGTATACACATATATACTATAATTCAACAATTCGTAAAAATTGTATGTAACTAAGATACAAATATATACAGGTACGCTGCATAATAACTGCTATTTTTTTCATTCCGTGGTGTAAGGAGGGGCGAACAAAAATTGTGCACCTTTTAAATTGCTTAAAAAATAAAAGTCTTCGAATTGGAAATTGCATAATTGTGAGGCATAGTCCGCCTGACTAAACTTTGACAAATTGGCTTTTGCCAGGCATGCTAATTTACAAACATGTCTATGTATTACTAAGCATTTCGTCAAAGAAACTTTAGAAAGTGTATTTCTGAAAATACAATTAAAATAGTTTGATTAAAGACGTTTACTTAGAATTTCGAGAAAAGTTATTTTCCCCACGGAAATGTGTTCATCCTCGAATATCAAAGGTTCTTGGACAGGACTTTTCTTGGTTATATCTTATTGAAGTATCAACACATATTTTATTTAAATTTATATTGATCAGGTATTATAAAAATCACAGAACAATTAAGATCCATAGATAAAGTTTATACTGTTACTTGACCATGATATTTCGCCCTGATATATAGTACAGAATGTTCGTCTTCATTAGAGATTTCCTGTTTTGTTCTAAACACATATAACAATAATTTGAATGTGCAACAGTACCAATTCAATCCATATGCAAGATTAATTGGTACGTAGGTTATGTTCATACTTGAATTAATGATGACTGGTTTGGAATGTTTAGACATTTGAAGTTACTCAACCAATATGCGCTGATAATTCAACGGTTATCTCATTTAGATAATAACAAAGATATAAGATTTTTATCAGAAATATTTGCTCGATTACATGTATTTGTATTGCTCGGTCATCGTGGCGGACAATTACCCGCTTAAGAATGCTGTCGACTCGATTGTGTAATCTTGGTTATAAAAGTGGAGCAAATATACGTACGCTGTGTGTGGGTGTTGAAATAGTTAACACCGTTTCTTGATGTTGTTTTTTTACAGTTGTTTTGTTAAATAGGTACACGTTTTTTCCTTTACATGTATCACTGTTCAACACAGTTTAATTTTTCAAAGAGAATATTCGGCAAATTAATTATTTTTAAACACGGTTTATACCAATTACTTAGAATCAGTATTATATCGCCCAATTAGTGCAAAAAGGTACCACGTACCTTCTTATTTCAATGTCACGTGGTACCTTTTGGCACCAATGGGGCGATATGCGTCATAGCTAGAAAAAACAACAACACAACATGATTAAAAATAATTTAAACTAACAAAAAAACTTTTAAAGTTTCAATTTTTGCATGTATTGTGTTGGTAAATAAATGCATGCGTTAAGCCATATTTGTTTTTTTTAATACACATGTTTTTGGAATTGGGAGATAAATCGATGAGGATTGTGAACAATTAAGCTCAGGTAATCATGCACTGATAATTTAAATCTAGATATCGTTGGGAAGGCAGATATACACGTACATAAATCTAGATATCGTTGGGAAGCCAGATATACACGTACATAAATCTAGATATCGTTGGGAAGGCAGATATACACTTACATAAATCAAGATATCGTTGGGAAGGCAGATATACACGAACATAAATCTAGATATCGTTGGGAAGGCAGATATACACGTACATAAATCTAGATATCGTTAGGAAGGCAGATATACACTTACATAAATCTTGATATCGTTGGGAAGGCAGATATACAATTACATAAATCTAGATATCGTTGGGAAGGCAGATATACACGTACATAAATCTAGATATCGTTGGGAAGGCAGATATACACGTACATAAATCTAGATATCGTTGGGAAGGCAGTTATACACGTACATAAATCCTTAAACATAACGTTAGAAGGGTAATTTTGGTATGGAAACAACAGAACCGAAACACACATAAACGCCCCCAAAACGAAGCGGTGGAAAAAACATTAATTTTGTGAAGAATTAAATCTTTGAAAGCTGTCATATTGACCTGTAAGATAAATCCTAAGAAATAATTACACGGATAGCCATAGAAAGCAAATATACCAAGGAAATTAAGACGGCATATGTCTGCTGTTTACCGCAATCACATTTGTCGGGAAAGATAAATGTAGACGATACTTTTGGACTCACTCTTGCTCACTTACTTCTACTAAAATGAGACAAAGCTGACAGTGGTTTGTGATTTTAACACACATATCGAAGACGCAGATACTTTCATTTCAGGAAC
Source organism: Dreissena polymorpha (assembly GCF_020536995.1). Classification (NCBI taxonomy): domain Eukaryota; kingdom Metazoa; phylum Mollusca; class Bivalvia; order Myida; family Dreissenidae; genus Dreissena; species Dreissena polymorpha. The sequence goes on along the minus strand of NC_068355.1, from coordinate 128,985,793 downwards.
TGACTCTCTAGTCTATATGGAAGTAATTTACTATATCAAAAATTTATATTGTGAACCTTTCATATGCTTTCTATTAAGTGAAACTTGTGTATTATTATCGGAAGAAACACTAGCGTTCAACGCGTGGATGTGAGGTAGTCGACTACTGTTCAATGCCATACGAACAGTGACACAGATTGTGGAATTTTCAAGTTAAGCATCCATATCCTTAAAAATCCGAAAAAATAACAGCCGAAATGAATATGTTTTTCCGAACCATTTACTCCTGAAACGGAATATCAGTCTTACTACAGCATTGAAACATAACGATTATATTAGTGTTTGGTGTGAACAAAAATACAAATCTGTGTTGTAAGTTGATAAACTCGTATTTTTTTATTGCATTAATGCGCATTATGTTCGGTAGCTGGGGTATTTCGATAGTTTTACTCTTGTAAAATCGGCACTAAACGTTCGGTCAGATCGAAGCCGACCTAGCATTTCTACGAGTTCGAGAGGTATTTTCTTGTAGTTTATGTTGGCAAGAAGCCGTTTTTTGGTCATTTTTTCGTCACGAGACAACCTTTCCCAACAAAATGGTACATAGTTTACGAAAATCGACCGCCATTTAAGCACTTAATGGTTTAAAAATGTTGATGTAGGTGATTTTCCTGTGTCAAGAGATACCTACCTTGTATATATATATATATATATATATATATATATATATATATATATATATATATATATATATATATATATATATATATATATATATATATATATATATATATTATATCAGATTTTTGTGTGTGGTCAAAATGACTTTGCCACGCGCCCAATACCTGTGAAACAGCCTTAAGCACATTTATATTCATGAAATATCGATATGCGATAGTACTGAACACAAGTCCACGAGGCGTTGCTTAAAGTGACCTTTTCACAGATTTTAGCATGTATTGAAGTTTTTCTTTACATGGTTTATATTGATATATGTAAACATTGGATCTAAACTCTCCAGTAAAAAACAAAACAAAATTACAATTAAGGACGTACGCGGCAGTTTAGTTTTACGCAAATTTGTTTTGACTGTAACACCGGTTGCGCAATAAGTGTATGCTTTTTTGGATATTCGAATCAAAACGGGATGCATATTCAATAAGGGAATGATACTAAGAAATAAAGTATTATGAAGTTAAGAAAATTGATAAACAATTTGCAGCCCCTTAATAACACAGTAAAGATCGACCATCATTCCTGCGACTACAAACACCTTTTTTTTATCGCGTGTTTGTAACAACAATCAAGAATCTCATTTTGGAAAACAGACAATACTTACTTATAACTGAAAATGTTTGTGATGCATGTACGACTTGTTTAAAACGGATAGCTTTCCTTCAAATTAAGCAATTTGTCATTGAATCATCACATATTTAAAGCATGCCATCAAAGTATATGTGTTAAATATAAAATATAATCAAAATCGTTATGTGCATTTCATGTTATGCTTAAAAATAAATCGGAACACTTTAATTTCTCTAACAACGGATTAACTATCAACTTTTACGTAATGTTGTTTAGATAATTTACTACATAGAATATCTGATGAATTAAAATTATTCATCCACGACGCTCTGATACTTCTGAACAGTGTGCGGATGTTGGTGCATCTTTCCGCACGTGTAAATAATACTTGCATTTTTTCGCTTGATTTATTTCTCTCTGACCAATATGATTCGAAACAAACTAGCATTGTGATTATTTTGGTAAGCGATTAATTAAAAAAAAAACACATTGATGTACACTATCGCATTTACAGGCTGGTCAATCGTTAAGCAAAGTATTTGAACGTACGTCGGTACCGCACCTGCAACCCATTTATAATACACACATAACGTCATATTACACGAATGCAATGCAATCTTAATCTTTCTACCTAAATATAGTGAAATCCTTTTTTTATTTTTGTGACAGGCTGAACTACTTAAGACAAGACATGGGATCACGTGTAGCATAGGGGACTTTGATGAGGTATGTATTCTGGAATGGGAAAACAACAGCCTTTAAAATACAAGTATATAATGGATTCTCAATAAGATATATTCGTCTACTATTTGACAGAACAATGACCCGCATTATATTGAGCAAACAGGATCGGATATATATTTATTTAGTGCATTTTCAATCGTGATGTGTTGGAACTTAGCCTTTATTGTTTGACCCTGAGTTTTTTTAATTTGAATAGTGAACAAAAGAGCCTGTTGACTTAGTAAATATCCAGCTCTAAAGGCGGAGGGATATAGAATTGGCCTTGTTCGTCCGTACGTCAGTTCGTCCGCCCGACTGTCACAAACAAAATGTTGCGGGGGATATCAATTCAACAAATTTGCTTGTTTACATGTTTTCTTATTTCTTTTTGATAACCCAGGAGCCATTTGGGTAAATTGGAATGAAATCTGAATGCGGGAAGGTATTACAAGTTGAAAGTAAGAAATTATAATATTTTTTAATTTTCCGATTAGCTTTGTTGATATCCATTTGATGTTTTATGGTATTAAATAAAATTGATATCATAATTAAAAACGGACACAGAGAATTACACTATTTTCAACAGTTTTTTTCACGTGTGTGCTTAGTTTTTTGCTTTAAGGCATATTTGCGAGGTGAACTCATACTTTAACATAGTCGTTTAATTCAAAGCTAAATAAAAAAAAATAAGAACACCCGTCACCCTCGATTTTTATTTTATTTTAATATCAGCAAAAGATATATCTATCAAACATTATGCTTTATGTAATAACAAATAATACAAACTACCTCGTACGTTCTTAAAATGTATTCTGTACTATAAAATATCTGAACAAAATAATGATTTCAGTATTATTACATAACAGCGGCGTATCAACAACTAATAGATTATTATAATTAAAAAAAATTATTATAGATAACGAAGTTTATGGGTAGTGAATCATTGCTTTACATATACGCCATAATTGCCTTCTGCAGTATCTCTATTCACATGCAAACTTGTTTGTAGTATGTAAACGTTTTCCTAAAAATGCAACACTTGTGTGGATTAGATTTTTAACGCACACGAACTGTAAGATAAAATTGTATTTCATAAATATTTTTCTAATATTCCAATAATATGGTACTGCGTTTATATACATCAATTCATACAAATGATATGCCGTGAATTGGTGAAGTCATATCAAGAATCACAATTAATACCCTTAAAGCGTATACGTATTGATTTTAATTGAATACTTAATTAACCTAATGTACTGATCTCGTTACACATCTTTTGTAATTTGTATGTTCATTATATTCAAATCTGCATTTGCATACAACAATGAATTGGTAAAATCATGTCCAGAATTAAAAAAAAAAAGTGGTATGCCCCTTTAAATGTATTCAATTATCTTGTTTTTTGTTTGGTTCAATATAAACTTAAATTTGTTTGATCTTGCCACACATAATTTGGGTTTTCACTTAAATTAAAATCTACTTTTGCATTGGTATACATAAAAACATTGATCAAGAACTATCATGAATTACAAGTTATACTGTCGATATGCCCCTTTAAATGTTTTGTATACGTCTTTTTTTAAGTTGGGCGCTGTATTTACCTTATATTACTGATCTTGTTACAAATAGCTTGTGTTTTCATTTACATTTCAATCTACATTTTCATTGGCCAACAGCAATACATGTACTAGTATGTGTTTTAACCTGCACCATGTACATGGTTTTCACTGTGTTTTTAAATTGTATTTTAATACATGCATTAAAACTGCATTTGTGAACAAACGACCCCGGTGACCTATTGTTTTTTTTAAATATTTGTATTAAGTTATAACTCATTAAACATTTAGGTAAATTTGGAAAAAAATCTTGGTGGAAGAAGGCATGCACAAATTTAGTTCTGGCTACCATAACTTTAAATGTCGCTTTTTATGATTTTTGACTGGCGCGACTTTATAGTTATGGCCAAAACCCATGAGGAAAGTCAACCAGAAATTCCCGAAAAGTTGACAATAAACAAAGACCGGTCCAAAACAGCTTTTAAATGCAGTTATTGGCCCAAATCAACCACTTGATCGGAAAAACTGACAATTTTCACATTTAACTGATATATTCTTTCACAAAATACTATCTTAAACATTTAAAATTTATCTATTCTGCTTTTACATATAGAGAAAAACAGCGATGTGACAGACTTTCTTGAAATGCGAATCTCCCGAGATTTCACGGTCATATGACGTTATTTCTATTTTTGAAACATACCATGTGCTCAAGTGTTTTCAAATTCAGAATGACATTTCCCGGTATTGTAGATTATTCTGGCTTGTTTTGTAAACAAATTGTAGTTTAAATACAAACTCAAAGTAAATATTATTTAAATTACCTGATTCACACTGAAATCAGTCTTATAATCCACCAGACGTAAGTTATTAATCACAAATAATAGATTTCAGACAACGAAAGTAATGTTTAGAATTTCAGCATAAAATGTCAAGGTCGATCCGAAAGTATCCAAATGAAAACTCGTCACGTGACAAAGCGACAATGGCGTCAAAATTGTGAATGTCAGACTGATGAGAGTTATTTTCATCTATTGTAAGATTCATTTGAAACATTTGAACCTTAAAATATTCCCCGATGCAGTAATTTATATTCATTCACCAATATATGTAGAAATGTATCCAAGAAAAGGAGCTTTCTTTGATTTATAGCGTGACATAAATATGTTACGACTCTGGTTGACTTTCGATACGGGGTTGGCTTCAGCGTACAGGTATGTCAATACTATATAAACTGTACGCTGAAGTTTCTTTAGCTAGCAAAAATTAAAATGTATGTTATTTATTTTCATATGTGAAATTCTGTTGTTTTTGTTTATGTTTAAAAAATGAACAACACCGGTGACCCATGATTTTTATTTTATTTTTCTATCCACAACATATGGTTCTGCCTAAATACATTTTTTTTTATCAAATTCTAGGTGGAGCGAATTTGGCATTAATTTAAAACTGCAGCATACGTCCTTAAAGAAAGATAAAAAAGTAAACCTCAACTGAGCTCGAACCACTGACCCCTGCACCCGATTGTATAAACAGTTAAACCGGCGCTTAACCACATACCGGCGGTTAAAAGTCGGTAACTTGTTGGTTACTGATCGGTAAGCGTTTGTATAAAATTGGTTTAGTTATACCGATCGGTTAAAACCCAGTTAAAACATACTCTGCTTCCCTAGGTGGGTAAGTACAAGCAACCGAGAGGTAACTTAAACAAAATGGCCGCGGCGCGCGACATTATAAAAGCTAACCATCGACGACCTTCACAATTTCGATGAGTAAACAGACAATTGCAGCGACTGACACTTTATTTGACTTAATAAAAATTATTTACAGGGAAATACGCTTTTCGACTTCTGACGACGAATTTAAGGACGCACGTGTTTTTTATATTCTGTTAGGGTAAAGTGATCGTGAGTCGGACAGTGTTTTCCGTTTCGAATGATTTGAGCTATATTTAGAACTGTCAGGACGGTTTCTTCATACTGGTACCCAGCCTATTATTCCCGCTACGCATTTCAACCGTTTTTGCAGGCAAAACGGTTTAGATTTCGCATATATATGTAGTTGAATACACAGAGGGGGTAATCACGTGATGATCTAAACGGAATCAAGATGGCAACGACCGTGCCGAAACAGGTATTTTTTGCTGTTTTCTACCCTTTGTTGACGGAATTTATTTTTTTAAGGCTGCCCACTTTCCAGCCACATTGCTAAGAAGGGTATTAGCGTTTATTTTGTGTTAAAAATCAATCTAAAACTCGACTTTACTCGGTGCAAATTTTTTAAGCGAGAGCTGTTCGTCATGTTATTATGTGATCTTTGCTGGGTTTCAAAATGGAAAATTCGCACTCATGATAAAAATATAGCAATTGCAAACCTTGTTTCGAGTGTTTAGTTAATGTTAATTTATGTGTATGGTTAGTTAGGGGCATTTGAAAATCGTTTTTAAATGTATGCACGATTAAAATAATTTATGATCTAAAGGAGTCCCGCATATTTTATGATCTAAAACGGGTCCCGTTTTTATAAGTCGATCATAAACGGAAATGAATAAGGTACCAAAACGGCTAAATGTGTATACCATACAGACCAGTTTTTGGAAACATGATGATAATGGGTAAATGTTCAGGATTTTATAGAAACAAACATATTTTTGTGATATCTTGATAATTTGTCGTTCTAAACATTCAGTGATTAAAGCCATACGGTAACTTATGTGCTTTTAATAATTAGACAAAGACGCGATTTAAAAATGTGAATTTTGCGCGATCATAGTAATATTTACACACATATTTCTAGAAAAGTGGCTTAATTGTCCTTTTATTTATATAAAGGGAAATTGCTACAACATTTTGAATGAACATGTAGTATTTAATTATAGAATGGCTTTTAATTACACCAATAGGGGTATCGCAACAATTAACTCGTATCGTTTACAACACACCGAACGTTCACGATTCACGATTAATTACCGGTGAATTTATTAATCAAACTGAATTGAGCATATACCTTGAAAAGAAATGCCATGCATCATCGTGTACTAAAGACCATTAATAAGACATTTACTCAGTTTAAGTTTTACAAATACACACAAATATGCGTTTATTAAAGGTTTTCACATACTAAGTATATCAAACTATTGTTGCTGTAAAGTCGTGTGGGTGGTCCATATAGTTCGAACATCTGGTCCGTATTGCAACCTTTACAAGTGAATATTAAAAAGAAAAAGTTCTGTGGATATTACTCATAATAAATTGTTATGAGAATTAGAAGCTTTCCTGAACATAACCCATCAGAAACTCTATATTAATTGTATCGTGTTAAGTATTTTTTTTTCAATTTTCCAGCATTCTCCAGAATAACATATGAGGAATGAATGCCAAAGGAAAGAACCTTTTACAGACTTACGGTATGAATACTTCTATGTTGCTTTTGTGTTGTGTATGTTCTATGATTTAGATATAGAAACGATGTTTATAAAATATATGAATAAGCTATTGATTTTTTTTATTCGTTGATCTCCTCAAAACGGCATTTTAATGTTGTTGTTTTTAAATGCGGCACTAATGCATTACTTAATTTTACAGCGACCACGCTTTCGATTTCCCTGGAAGGAGGCGACTGCCAGGTCGGAAGAAGGTTGACCACGTCGCCACGGAAACAAATGATGTACAGAAAGGGGCGCTAGAGTCGCGGCGGGAAACGGCACGAACAAACTAAAGCAAAATGCTACCAACCGAACAAATGGGCATTGAATAGCATGGGCATTGAGTTGTAACGTTCTGGACAGTATACTTTTTAATTCTGTTTGAAAGTCTTGATAATTAGGTTGGCCTATTACTTATATATTGCTTGCGTGTTATATTTAAAATTTGATTTCAAAAGCATTTTGGTCGATTTTTACTTTATTTAAACATATAAATTGTGGTTTTGTTAACTAAAAATTTATTGGTGTAATGTATAGCTTGCATGTCAAACGAATATTTGAAGCGTGTCTATGCTTTATCTATGACATATACCTGTTTTTTAAGGAGTAAAAAATACTTAAGGGTTGTTTATTAATTTTCGGTTGCTCTGCCCAATGTTTATTTTTTCAAGCGGATATGAATAATACCTAATTTGTTAAATATAACCTAAATACTACCAAAGGTATTTGTTGGAAATATGCAACACTATGTATCAATTCGTCACCAGAAAACAAAGACTAATTTGAATTTAAAAACTAATTTTGACATTGCGACCCGTTTACTACATAATTTGAACTACTTGTAAATTAAAATAAACATCTTCAAACATATAAAACAATATAGCTCAGGGCAAGTATTTCAAAAATATTTTTACATTATCTGAGAATAATACTGAAATTAAAATTGGAGAAAATATTTAATTGTTTTATATTCAGTTTGCGAGTTTTTTTAATTGCAGCAATCAACTGCAATCGAAAAAGCCGAAATAAGATAAGGTCAGCGCATGAGTACCTTTTACACGAAATATAATCTCATTATAATGCTTTGAGTATCGCATAACTTAATACTTATTGTTTTGATTACGACGCCGAAACTAAAATTGTGCTTTATCATTTGACAATTGCATAATTAATCGTTAAATCACAGTTTCTAATCTGAAAAGAAATGAGATAGCAAGATAGCAAGAAATTGATAGTAAAAATTAAATTACGACGAGGATTACAAGTCAATCGCAAGTCCAAAGTTAGTGTTTGGATGATTTTTTTGTCTGTAAAGATTTGTAGCGCGCATGTAAGTCTTGCCACAGTGACAGGCGTGCATAGCCTGTCCCTCGTCCTTCGTGTTGGGATGCGAGGTGGTCCTGGAGACCCTGTTTGGATGTGTAGTGTAAACAACCTGTATCGCATTTGAAACTTAGTCTTGCTTCACAGTGCACGACTGATGCGTGTTTTGCGACCTGTTGACGTGTGGCAAATCGCTTTCCGCACTCGTCACATGTCTCCCTAGCCTCCTCTCCATGTGTATGATTTCTGTAAATATAACTATTCCACACAAGTATTAAGGTTTATCAAACATTGTCGGTCAGTTAAATACGGCAAACGATCGGAGTGGGGTCATGGATGAGATGCCACCAGGAAGTTCCGCATTTTATTCTCATTAAGAAAATATAATTCAACTTTTCAGAGGACACAATGTACTGGTTAATCACAGGAAATGTTTTGCGAGTGTTTCTATAAGCATAAGGCTGTCATGCAATCGAGATGACATTAATAATGATTTTGCTTCTACATCCATGCGATTTATATAATTTTCTTGACGTTACGGAACACATGGTATTTTAAACATATTTTTTGTTGTTGCATCCGTACTAGACGAATAAATGACAACAGTCGTCGAAAACATTATATTCATTAACATCATTAGACGTTGTGGTAACATAATTAAATGAATGAATCACTCAAAGTGTGCATATCAAAGGGTATGATATAGTTCCAACAAATTGATAGTTATACCTGTGCATCGTTAGCTTGTTATTATAAAACATCTTCCCGAAACAGCAGTATGGTGCCTGTCCTCGATGCATGCCGACTGTAGCCGCTTTTGGATTTAAATTACCTTCCACATTCAGAACAAAGCCGAGAAACGATTGTTGTTTCTATATCCGTCTGAAAATAATTGGTTAAACTTTGTAAACACATTTTGCGCATAAACTATTTTATATGTTTAAACTATACAATAAAACTGACATGGAACTATTATCGGGAATACGTTTTAATTTTGCCTTACCATGTATAAAACCTTAATAATAATTGGGTTAACGCATAAACGCAATTGGTTTCAGGCTAAATGACATCACATGTACATGTATATTTTGCCGTCATAATGTTATACATCCACAATTATTTACATGTACTAGGTAAAAACGGATGTTAACGAATCAGTGTACAAAATAAAAACAATACAAACCAATGAAGTAATAATCCGACGTTACATAGCAGTAGCTTTACGTTAATGTAACAAATCGACCACCACATTTAAACCGAAAAGTATTTTGATTAGGCTTTTATATGTGGCGTAAAAATATAAACCCAGTTGCTTAAGCAGTAACCATATACGATAACTATCCAAAGACTGCATGATCATTGTCAACTGGGTCATGCGAGTTGTGTATCGTGTTATTTCTTAAAAGTTACCCAGCATTTGTAAAAATATTGCAAGACATACATTTCCAGAAAGGAAATTCATTTCTGCGTTGAATAAGACCGAGATCGTGAAAATCGCTGCACAATTGATGAAGATATGGATGTTCAAAGCGATGCACCCCATTTAGGGGTGATTTTGAGTTGCATACCTTGTTATATATATATTTGATAGTGATTTTTTTTTTCATAAAATTTAATTTTTCGTTATACAACTGTAATATGATTATTTATCATTTAAAACGATGTTTTTACTAATTAATATCATAGCCACACGCTAACCACCTGTGTCTTCTTCGCCACACGCTACGTCATGTACTCTACATAACTGCTGTTCAAATGAACCGGAGCAGTTTATCAAATAATAGCCGTTGGTAAACTCGGTTGCATTTGCAGATTTCTGCATACAAACATAACATAAACTTGCACAATGTTTTATTTGTCTGTAGTAAACGCGCTTATTATACAAGAAAATAATCTAATATATAAATACACAAAGAATGGAAAACTTTCCATTACACAACAGATAAATGAGTGAATAATATCCGTGTGCAAAATGGGACATTCCGAATTCCAATGTGGTGCTATTTTTACCATCTTATACTTTACACAGCTCTATGCCTAACGTGAATTAAATCAGAAAACAAATATTGCAGATTATTTCTGAATTGTGTGATATTTGTATGGCTTGTTGTACATTCCAAAATGTCAAAAGTATATGCACGGATTATAAACATACACATTGTACAAAATACGGAAAATGTTATAAATTGACAATGCAAATATGTCGATATACAGAACATGTACATGTGAAATAAGTCGCATTTATAATAAATCGTCAAAAAGACTCGCACTTTTCTCAATTGCAATATGCAAGATTGGACTATAGACAGAGTGATTTTGGGATGTAATTTTAAGTTAATTATATACTCAGCGTTGTGCTTTGAATGTGTAAAAATCGTTTTTTGGCGAAAGATATTATTTTATAACGCAGGCATGAAAACGGGTTATAAGCTAAATGAGAAGAATAGGCTAGCATGTAACGACGACCATGCATATGTTACATTACTTAAAACAACAAGAAAAGTAGGCGTCTTTGCAAGCAGTCTCTCGCCTTTGGAAGCACCAGGGATTCCACTAAATGATGCAAATCCCGACATCATCATATTTTTTTCCCTGGTCATATGTTCGTAAACACTTCAAATAATTTGATGAACTCATAGTTAAAAAGACACTTTATTTTATTGTGAATTCATTTGTAAATGAATTTGATAAAAAAATACATGTCGCTGTTTATTTTGTGTGTTAACGAAATCGAAGCGTGATACTTCGCGCGAAAATTACGTCATTAGAAAATGCATTGTGGGAATGTTTTGGTTAAAGTTACCGGTGATTAAATTCAACTTTGCGCGGTTAGGTTACTTTGCGGTATATCGTGTTTATACAATCGAGTTACCTTGAAGGTTACTAAACCTGAATAACCGCAAACTTAACAAGGTTTGAAAGTTACCGAGCGGTAACTTTAGCCAGCGTTTTTACAATTGGAGTAAGCTGTAAAAGTCTAACGCTTAGACCATTTGGCCATCCGTGCTCATACAATGTGTAATGTATTTTATATTAAACATAAGCGACCCTCGTGTTGTTATAAAATACAACGTCAACAACAGAACTCTCCAAATTATTCAATCGTTTCGCGTTGCAACGCTGTATAATTTTCCTGGTTTTTGAATCGTCAAAAGATGCATAAAATGGATATTTTAGAGCATGGCAAATGTTAAGTATTACTGTTTCCTCACAAATATCTTAGCAACAACGAAAATGTGCGCCTCTGTAAAAATTTTGTTTAATTTTGTTAATTTAGCAAAACGTGAAAATGTTCCTTTAAAGGAACAACAAAGTAAATCGTATGAATCAAACAACTCAGAGTTTTAGAAAACAGTCGGGAAAGTAGTTCTAGGATCTTAACGCCATAATAAAATACCCATCGAAGTTAAAACAGTCCACGAAACTTTCACGCGTGAACATTACCAACATTAATAAGCGTGTGGAGATTTTCTTCCAAAACTTTATTGCAACCGATTAACATTACCCATTAAAAAACAAACCATCGGATCTACGCAACTGGATAGCGGTATTAGTATACTATATGTTTTAAGGGGCCTTTTCACAGATTTTGGCATATTTTCAAGTTTGTCATTAAACGCTTTATACTGATAAATGTAAACATTGGATCTAAGAAGCTCCAGTAAAAAAAACAACAATAAAATTAACCTCAGCAGGGCTCGAACCAGTGACCTCTGGAGTCCTGGAGTAAAAACCAAGTAGACCTCTCGTCCATCCTGCCATGTATGTCTGATAGACGCATTTTACACTTTATACAAGATAAGTATTGGTTTAAACATATTTATTCTAGAATGTGTGTACAAGATATTTTACAAACATCTTAAGTTTATAGGATTGGAACGGTAGCAAAGCTAGTAGGGTTCCTTTCCCCAGCTATATATTAACATACATAGTGACGGTAATTTGCATTTTAAACACAAAGCAATGAATAATGATTCGAGGTTAAACAAGTATGTAAGTATCATTGGAATCAATTTTTTTAAAATATTGAAACAGTGTATTTAAGAAAACAAAGCAGAATCAAAGAAATAATTGTTAAGAAAAGAAAATGTAAACAATAAGAGAACCGATAGTTATATCATCCCGAACCTTCCCGAGCCTTCGATGAAACTATGTACTGCATCAAACACAACTAAATTATCTATAAAAGAAAGTTTTCATCGCCATACAATAATGTGCGCAATGATATATCCTTGTATTGTTCTATAGTTCTCACTAAAGTTAATCTTAAATTTGCATGTAAAGGACAGATAAAAAAAGTGAGTAGTGTCTTCAATTTTTCCACATTGACAAAGCGGCGATGGAACTAGATTTCTATCATATAAATGTTTGTTAAGAGAACTACAGTTAGTTCTTAGACGTGTGTGCAACACTTGTTGCCTTCGCTTTCCATAATAAAACAATGGATTACTACGAGGTTTATTAATATCAAGTGCCATTTTAAAATCAGATATGTTATCAACAAGCTTTGCTTCGTCTGGAAGTGAATTAAGTGGGATGAATTACGTAACGATCTTGTAGATAAGTATTGATGCAAAGCATCAAAGGGCGTCGGGAATTTCAGTGTAAAAGGCACTCAATAAAGTTACATGGAACGATTTTTTTCTAGTGTAAATATAAAATATATTGTCCAGTTATTTTAAACAAAATAGAAAAAGATACTGGTATAACAATTATCTATTTTTTTGTGTTATAACTCCCAAATAACCATTATTTATGATGTTGTGTTATAACCTCCAAATAACCATTATCTATGATTTTGTGTTGTAACCCCAAAAATTTTCATAGTTCATTTTATTTACATAGGTTTCCTTTTTTTACTGGCATCCGTGTGCAGTTTTCATTAATGGAACAGAACGGTGTAGATTTAAAAAAATCTGCTTCATCTTGTAAGCGTAATTTCATATTTTTCTCAACTTCAAGGTGAGATGATTCTGAACTTATTCTTACGTTGCTCATTTACGATAGGGGTTGAGTACTCATTGATATGAAAACACTGTAAAAGTTTGAAAAAAAATTGAATGAAAACTGTAAATTGCATAAAGGAGCTGCATTTCACAATACTTTGAAATTCAGTAAAAGATCATTATAGATTTATTGCTCCGATATTCATCATTTTCAATAGGGTTCGAATAATACTGATATAAAAACAATTAACAAGTTTGAAAAGATTCAGACGAAAGTTGTGAAATCTTTTAAACAAGTGGAAATTCTTTATTTTCTCAAATTTAATATAAAAAATTCTGGACTTATTGTCCCGATGTTTCTCATTTTAAATGAGGTAAAAATGCTCATTGATATGGATTCACTGTAAGTTTGGAAAGAATCTGATGAAAAATGTTGACATAATCAACTAACCAAGCAGTTTTTCACTTTTATTTTTAAATTCATAATTCTGGACTTATGGTCCGATATAGCTCACAAAGGGTTTGGGTTGGGTCCTCATTGATAAAAAACCTGTGCAGGTTTGGGAAGAATCGGATGAAAATTTTGGACCTTGAACAAGAATTTCAAATTTTCTCAAATTCTAAGGAAGATAACTATGGACGTAATGGTCGGATAATGCTAAAGGGTCCATACCACCTGGATAGTAATACGTGTCGCGCTTCGCGCTTTATATGTGGTTCTTAAAAAAACTCCAAGGAGTGCTTGACTCTAGGGAAACGTGTTGCTGGGACACAGCTCCTCCTTGATAAGCGGCTGCTTCCTTTATCGCAACTCATTGTTACAATCAATAATACGTGTCGCGCTTCGCGCTCTATATGTGGTAGGGATAGTACTTAGGGCCTATGATAGACAACCATAAAAAATACATGGATAATAGATGTGTTGTTTGCATTTATTCGTTAATATAAAAACACGTGTATTTTTATAAGATATTTAAGTGATGTAAGCAATTTTAATTAACGTTGTCACCATGCGGCCTTCATTAATTTTAATAAAAATGTCAAATTGTAGTAAAATGGATTTTAAAATGTCTACATCAAAACAAAAAAGTTAAAATAGAACACAAATAAAATAATTTGATTCTACTGGGGCTCGAACCTTGGGCCTCTCACGTATGAAGCGAGCGTGTAACCACTACACTACGGAACCGCTTGAAAAATCACCTTCTAACTAAGATATTAATAAATGACTGTAGTGTAACGGTTCTCAATAAAGCAATAAACCGTGTAATCGCTGTCGTCTTGTAAAATTGAAGAAAATACGCGTTAACCAAAACTCAAACAGTAAAAGTCTGCGCTATTGTTAGAAAAACCACAAAATAAATATATTTTGATTGTGTTTTGTTTTTATAAAAAAAACCAGAAAGTTTCACCGGTTCGCGTATTTGCCCAGTCCCTGTGATCTTTTATTATAGCCCAGTCCCTGTGATCAGTTATTAATTAAAAAAATAAGCTTTGCATTATTGGCAATAAATGTTGTAGTAAATGTAATAGGCACAAATGCAGTACTTATGAAAACTAATTTACACAAAAAATCATTACTATGCAAGATATTATGACAACAAAAATACATACATTAATCCGTAAAATAACTTCTCCTCCCATAAGCGAAAAAAAAACGTATTACATACTAGTCGCCGCACTTCAGTGCGACGCCAATGAGCAATCTTCGTAGTTTCGCAAAATTAAACGAAAACAACAGAACTCTCCAAATTATTCAATCGTTTCGCGTTGCAACGCTTTATAATTTTCAGGTTTTTAAATCGTCAAAAGATGCATATATTTGATATATTAGAGCATGGTAAATGTTCAGTTTTACTGTTTCCTCACAAATATCATAACTAAAACGAAAATTTGCGAATCTGAAACAACTTTTACAATTTTGTCAATTTTCCAAAACGTGAAAAGGCCCCTTTAAAACGCAATAGTCTCTATTAAAAACAAATCTCCAGGCTTTGATCAGATACCATCTGAAATGTTATTTGATAACAATACTGGTTTACATTAATGGCACAAATTATTCTGAGTATGTTTTGAGATGGGAAAAATTCCAAAATCATGAAAAACAGGTATAATAACACCTGTATTTGAAATCCAGGCGTAGTATAACTGATCATTTATCAACGCTAACCAAACACCTTATATAAAAACCGTTTTTCGCTTGAAATAATTATATAAAATATTATAAGTAATATCAATAAACGTTCCTATTTAAGAACTAATTAAACAGCATATTTTATGTTTCGGAAAGAACGCTCAAGATGAAGTAAATGCTAACAAATATTAACCTACCTGCCTTGATGTTAAAAACAAGAGGCCGATGAGGGCCTGAATCGCTCTACTGCTATAAACACTGTGCAAGTTTGGAAACTGTGTACTTAATCGCGCAAACAAGGAGAATTTTCTCACATTCAAGGGGAGATTATTGTGTACTTATTTCCCCGATACTGCTCATATTCAATATGGTTCAAGTCCTCAATGATATAAAGATACTGTGCAAATTTGGAAATAAATGGATGAAAACTGTGGAATTAATTGCGTAAATAAGCGGGATTTCAAAATTTTCTCATATTCAAGGGGAAGTCATTCTGGACTTATTGCTTCGATATTGCTCTTTTTAAACAAGAGCTGTCAGAGGACAGCGCGCTCGACTATTCGAGTGCTTGACAGTATCACGTAAGCCATCATGGGGAAATTGTTCATATTGAATAATTTATTAGACGATCTTTCAAAAATAAATAAAGGAAAAAAAACATATTCTTTATTTGGGGGCGGGGTAGGGGGTTGAGAGGGGGGTATAATGTGGGGTGTGGTCATTTATTAGATGATCTTTTAAAAATAAAAAAACGGAAAAAACATTTTTGAGGGGGGGGGGGGCAGATTTTGGGTTGGGGCGTAGGGTATTGTTAGGGTGGAAGCTATTGTAGTATTCAGGTAAGTGTTGTTTTGTTAAAGTATTAATAAAAAAATATATTTTTATTTGGGGGTGGGGTAGGGGGGGGGGGGTTGAGACGGGGGTATAAAAGGGGTGTGGTCATTTATTAGATTGTCTTTCAAAAATAAAAACAAGGAAAAAAAATATTTTTTTTTGGGGGGGGGGGGGGGAGGGATTCTGGGTTGGAGCGTGGGGTATTGTTTGGGTGGAATCCATTGTGGTATTCAGGTAAGTGTTGTTTTGTCAAAGTATTAAAACAATCTGATCATAAATAAAGAAGTTATGGCAATGTAACTAAAGTAATATGCATATTGTAAATGGAAAAAGGGCCATAATTCTTACAAAATGCTTGATACAGTTGTCTGCTCTTGTTTCTAGATTTGGATCAAGTTGGCAAAGAAGTTTGCAAAATATGAAAGCAATATGTCAAGGGACTGTGCACTTTTGCCAAGAATTGAATGAAAATTATGGACTTTAGCACATAAAAAACTGAATTTTCATTTTTTTCTCAAATTCAAGGGGAGATAATTCTGGATTTATAACTCCGATATTGCTAATTTTCAATAGGGTTTGACTCATCATTCAGATAAAGACACTGTGCAAGTTGGGAAATAATTGGGTGAAAACTCTGGACTTTATTGAGTAAACAAGCCTTATTTCACAATTCTGGACTTTTTACTCTGATGTAACCCATTTTCAATAGGGTTTGATTCCTCATTAATATAAAGCCACTGAACAAGTTTGAAAAGAATCGGATGAAAACTGTGGACTTTATCGCGTAAACAAGAAAAAGTCTAACGCACGGACGGACGGAAACCACGCCATCCCATAAGCTCTTCTGGCCTTTGGCCAGTAGAGCTAAAATGACTTTAAACGAACGTTTCATAAACAAGGTGAATAGCATGCGTAACGCATATAGAAACTACTTGCACGCGTTGAAACGTTCCGTTCTATACCCTGGTTGTCTCCTAAAATGGAACTCGAATACCATTACAGAAAAGCTTGTATATCTGTAATTATACGTGTATGATTTGCCGAGAGATACGCGCCTTCAAGCAATCGTTGGCTTGCGTGATCTGTTAAAGTGCATGCATGAGTCGAAAAATGTATTATTTAATTCCTTTTATACACATCCCGTTCATGTAAACAGTCATTCGAAAAGTGGAAAAACGTACCTAAAAACGTTATTAATAGTTGTAACTTATATGGTATTTTAAATAATGAACTCTAATTATCGTTTATTTTTCTAAAATTATAATGCGATAGTCTTGTAATGTAATGTTACTAGACCTGTTTTTTTCCCATAAGAGTAGCCAACACTAGCTGTCCCAAGACTCGACTATTCTTCGTCTATAATTGTCTACATGTATGTATTCAAAAATATTAAGATCTAAGGGAGAACACTGCTTAAAAAATCAATCACGACTTATCCCTCTAAATCAGCGGAGCGCCCCTCGTTTTTCGTATACCATAAATGTTATTAAAGATTTAATTAATTCAAGAGCGGTGAATGGAAACAGGCACTGTGTTTCAATTTTCATATATTGATTTTTGTATAATTAAAATTGAAACGAAATATGATTAGGGAAATAAGATTTGTGTTTTGTTTTGTTATTAGTACACCAAAAACGATACAAAGAACTCAACTTTGTTTTTATTTTTTGTTTTTGTTCAGGTTATAAGAAAATCAGAATATATGAACTAATATACGTTGATTTTTGTTTTTCGTTGTGTCGAATTAAAAATGAAAATGGAAAAGACGGTATATACACGGACCCGATTTCGCTGAAATCGTAGAAAAGCGAAAGTCTTACAATAGTTTTCAATTTTATTTAATTAAAAAAAGTAACAAAGCACATGTATACGATAGTGTTACAACGAATACTTAAGTATAAAATAAGGCACTCATTATCATATTATCACAGTATGTTTTGTTCATTATGGCACTAAGCAACACACACAAAATTGTGAAATCTCAATATTGATTTGCAGCCAGTATATGCATTGTATGCATGGTTATTAAACTGTTGCAATAATCAAAATAATAATAGCAACCATAAAAAACTCCACACACTTTTATCGGTTTGTGTTACATGTACATGGTAAGCTTTTATAGACTAAATTTAACATACGTATATAAAATATATATATTATAATGTCATTATTGAGAAACGTATTTTAAGAGACTTTATTTTAAATCCGTAACAAAAATGCCGTTGACATATGAGTATAATTATAAAAATTGAACATGACATTTAGTATTTTAACTAAGATATCATACAAAAAGAAGAAGCAATGAAATAAGAAAATATAAATTTAGATCAATTTATGCCCATTTCAGTCGGTGAACGATTATAAAATAAGCGCTTTACGGATAATGAATCGACTATTCAAATAATATGCACGTTTATATTTCATGTTGTCACGTAATTAAAAAAACCCGCTGTTTGCGTATCCTTGATTCGTCTTATCATAGCTTATTGCATGTACAACTGATTGCGGGGCAGGTGCAGAACCAATGGATGCAGCACCGTTTTGTGCAGATGGCTTGTTGATACGTCTGGTCTTGACAATGAAGAACGCACCAACGGAAGTTGCAATCAGGGCGACGCCACCAATAACTATTCCGGCTATTGCTCCAGGAGGGAATGAATCTGATTTGCCTTGTTGTTCTGTTGAATAAGACAAAGGATTATATCTTTAAAATAAAAAAAAAAACGTTCAGTTACCAAATGATTCAACTGACAATTTTAGAAGCATATGTATACATGTAGAATATTGTGTATACAGTAATGCCGTCTAGGGTCAATGATTCTTATCCGTGAATGTTAGTCATAATCAGATGGATAGAACGTTTTCAATTGGTTACAGCATAAACGTGTTTGTCCAATCAGATAAGGGAACAAACGTTACAGAATAGCATATTTGTACTTATAAGTATATGAATAACATATGCGCTTCTAAATCAGATGTTTCCAACAAAATCTGCGACGCATTAAAGATTTATGTATATATCTCTATTATACAAATATGCCACTAAATATAGAAAACCATGGTTACGCGAACATATGAGTATCTAAATTAAAATGTTAATTTTGAAAAGTGCCATTTAAAAAAGGGGCGAAAATAAACACTAACGTTTTCTACGTGAAAAATCAAGTGAAAATAAAACTCTTGGGGGTATCATCAGGTAAAAAATTATTGTTGACCTTCAGTTGTCTTAATTTAGGACTAGTGACAAAAAGCCTTTACCAGACAGGACAATACGTACACCATCGCCATAAACATGATACAATGAGCCGCGTTCTGAGAAAACTGGGCATAATGCATGTGCGTAAAGTGTTGACCCAGATTAGCCTGTGCAGTCCACAGGGACAACACTTTCCGCCTAAATTAGATTTTTGCTAAGAAGAGACTTCATTTAAACGAAAAAGTCATACAAGCGGAAAGTGTTGTCTCTGATTAGCCTGTTCGGACTGCAAAGGCTAATCTTGGACGACACTTTACGCACATGCATTATGCCCAGTTTTCTCAGAACGCGACACCAATAATTAAAACTGAACTCATCCCCTTGCAACGATAATAAGCCTGTTTCAAAACATAATTAGTTACTATCATAGGCTAAAGTGTGTAGTGGAAAGTGTATCATGTGTTCCTATATTAAAACAAAAAGATTAATACCAGAACGTGCTTTCAATCCGAACTTCGTTCACTTAATTTGCCCATTGCAGTGCATTGTCAATACTATGAACTATTTTCAAACTGGTTTATAATTATACATTTGTATTAATCTTTAACTATATTTGAGTTTCGCATTTTACTTTTTACCCTTCCTTTCCGTTCCCTTGCGTCCAATACACACGTAAGAAATTTCGCAATTGTAACATATCATATAAATACGCTTTGTTTTCGACAATAACATTACACATGAGTATGTTGCATGCACACAAAACTTATTTGTTAAGTAACATTCAATGTATTAATATTTTATTTCATAATGAAAACCATGAAAATCGTTATATTTGTGTTGTTAAAGAATTTAAATATTTAAACGTCAGCTTTGATCATTGGCAGATTACATACATGTGTACGTGCCAATATATTTTACATATACCATGCCATTTCGTATAAACAAAGTCGAAGATAACATGCAAAATATGGCTGTAATGTTTTTGGTTTACGCGCGATCTAACGATTGATAATTAATGTACGTTTACCTTCTTTAATGCAAACGGTGACGTTGCATTTCAAATTGCCTGTCACACTCCGACATAGAACACTGTCGTCACAGTAACCGCCTTCAGTTCCGTCTAAAACAAAGCCAAAAACGCTTTCGTCATCGACATAGAACATACACAATTTCAACTGACGTGCACAAATGTCCAGAAGAGAGATCGAAAGTAAAAATCACGCTTTCTCTGGACATTTGTGTTTTCGTGTTTTTGCCAATTATAGACCTTTTTGGAAAAGGAAGCATGGTTAATAACAGCGTTTGTTGGTTTTGAATGTTTTGAAGATTGCTGACCAAATGCTCTATCCGGATACTTTGGAAACGTCAACCTAATTTGATATAAACAATCGCTATCAATTTATTTTTACTGTTAAATTATTAACAGGTTTTTTATCATTATCTACGGAAACTAGATTTACTCACATATTACAGTATAAAGCTGTAAAATGGATTGATGACAGTTGCTTAATCAAGATTCATAGCGATTCATTTGAGATTAAAAAGGAGTCCGCCTTCATATCTGATTCGACTAAACGCTGTTAAGAAATAAGTCTTGTTGATATTAATTGTTGAATACAGTTTGCACATATTGATTGTAGAAAAACGTACGTAAATATACATTTTAGTTAAATAACGAAGAGAACACTTGAAGTAGCACATTTTCCAATATCAATCAGGTGCTAGAAAGTAATGCATTCTCTTAAGTGTTTTATAATTCAATTGATGACACAGTTACCAATGCAACATATTTTGTTGATATTAATATTTTCCTAAATCTATGTATTCCTTGTATACGCAATGTTAAAATATATAAGTTTCTACGTATTAGTAGCGTTTTGTACTTCAATTATAAAATAGTTCTCTTATTATCTTCGAATAGTCAGACAGGTACCCTCTTAGCACTTACCGTAAATTACAATAATCTTATGCTATTAATACATATCGTTAGTCGATCAATTTTCCCTATAAACAAGTATTTCATACCATACCTTCAACGCAATAGTCATTGACTACGCGATATCCATTTGTGCACGTTACGCAGACGAGGGCTTCCTTCAAGCACCCGGCATTCGTGCCGCTACACGAAACGGTGCTGGAGCATGCGCCACCGGGGGATCCAGCTTTACAATAAATAATGCTTAATGTTGGAATTGATATAGGAAAAGCTATTATTGGATGCGTCTTTTAATAAAATAAATTAACATCAAAAGTAAAAAGAGGTTCATGCCTATTGATGAGTGAAACATGAATGGAAAACACATTGTCAAATCTATAGAATATTGTAATCTTATTACACTTAATATAGCCACGTCCACATAGATTATTCAACCGTCACACTTATATTGTCAGGAAATTATTTATTAAAAAAACAACAGTTATACGGAAACATAAAACTCAAAATACATTATAATTCAAGATATTATTGTAAATCTCCAATAGTCTTCGATTTTACGTAAGAGAATTAAAAACCCAACTTAGGAAAATGTTTATAAAACAGAAATGATAATACACTTATAGTGACAAAAAGCTTGGTATTTTGTATAGATATTACATTCAATTTTGTACATACCAGACGGTGATCCTAATTTAGGGTCTGTTATGGTCCCGAATATGAACAACTCCCACCTATATAGATTCAAAGCTGAACAAAAAAAAAACGGAAAACTATTTGTAAGATATCGTTTGGTAATAGTAGCGATCCAATCAAAGTTCGGTGTACAATAATACATTAATGTATTTATTTATTTGAAATAAGTTTACATGCCGCATTACATTTGCCAAATCAAACTTCTAAAACATGTCCTATCCGCAACAAATCAATTACGAGGAACGAACGTTTTGTTATGTTTAGTAAATGAGGGTATATGAATACTTCAAGGTACTATACTCATAAATAAGTGTGATATATTTATATTAAAGCAATCGTACTATTTCCTCCGACCGTGTCCTTCAGTTCGATCTTCCACGTTCCAACCGCAGATTCTCTCCATAAATGCACGGTCATAAAGGTCCACTCAAATGCAGCGTTGTTTGCGTCATTATTTCGATTACTGGAATATATGTGCACCCAGACGAATGCCTGTTTAGATACGTCCGAGAACGATTAAAGTGAAAATCACTTCTTAAGTATAATCGTAAAACCATTTGTGTTGCCTTATTTAAAGGTGTTGATAGTTTTGTTCGATCTACTGCTTACATTAATTTACTTCCCAACTCAAACACGTCCCAAAGTGGTAACATAATTTACGATGGGTATCTCTATAAAAACAACATTATGTCACGGTCCACGCGATCTTACTTCAAGACGGTGACGTCTGTGCCAGCAGGTGACTCCAGATGTAGTTGTGTGTCACCTCTTCTCGTTGACTGAAAATAAACCTTGATCTCAACGTGCTCGGTGAAGGATATCTTGCACTTGCTCATATCAATGGTATCAGTCGCCGTGTTTCCAACTGTATTACTTCTAGATAATCCAAGCACATAATTCGTGTTATATCGTTGACGTTGAAAATTATATACAATCAAAGGTCGCAAAATATCTATACATATATTGATCGTATGTTTTGTCTAATGAATTATCGTTTCGGTTAAGTATAATTTCGTTTAGTTATTAAGTTTTATATAAATGTCCATTATACAGCTCACATCATACATTTATATCGAGACAAACCTTATAACAGGCTTAAAATCACTTTTTTGCAACCTATGTTATTCATTTTGATATTGATAATCATATTATTGAAACTATGAGACAAATGTCCAATTACTTTTGGGTTGTAGAAAACGCATAGCACTTGACTCTAGAAGGAACTGTCTGCCAATTCGGCGCTGCGGTAACCATTGCTTCTGCGTTCATTAACCCGAATCCAAAATATGGGCTCACTACAATATTTTCCTTTCGTTGTAAGCAAAATATATAATGTGTGTATTTTCGGAATGTTTCCGTTTGATGCGCAATAAAGTTAGAATACAAAACAAAAAATAAAAAAAGTATATTGAATTTTATACAAATGACATATCAAGTTTGTAATGCACAATTCACCTAAACGATCTGAGTGCTGATAATCACCTTTTTTACCCGCACCATTGGTGTAGAAACTCGCATTGAGTCCTGCATCTTTTGCATTCTCAACAATCAGATGTTGAACGTCTCTCCAATTCAAATTAGAACTTAAAAACAAACAAAAGCCAATTATGTGAATGTAATATGCTATTCAACTAAATTGTTTTAAACATAAAAATGTATTTTTGCTCTAAATACTTCACATCAAAAACATGTATCTGCGCACTTTATTATTTAAGAATAAGCCCAAAATAAAGAAGCAATCATGAATTTGTGCAATTTCTATATAAATAACTAGGAAAAAAGAAACGTTTGCACGTGATTTATATTTAAGAGTTCCAGCCTGTAATACCAGCCATTCTTGAATTTATTAAGTCATCAAATGGTCAAAACAAACTATTAAAATGGAAATCAACGACATAAAGGTTCGTGCTTTCTATACGGCAGACATTAATTTATGTAATTATCTTGATTTAATTGTGGGTTATAGCATGATAACACTTCGAGGAAAAAACAATTTGTACTGTTGTGTAAATGTATACTTTTTTATTCAATATAAGACATACAATGTTTACATGTATATGATCATAAAACAAAGTGAAACCATGTAGCAGCAATAATGTTCAAACATGTTATACAAGATATGCTAATCTACGCTTTTTTTACCTTTTGGTTTCCTTTTGATTAAACAAATTTTTTTTAATATGTATTGTTTTCTTTGGTCGTTTGTGATTTTTAAGAAAGAAAAACAACAGAATAATTATGAATAAGGATGAGTTGCATAAAGTGGGTAGAAAGCCTACTGGACTTTTTTTATGAAAGTTTAATGTGTTTCCATTTTTGTTCAAATATATGAAGTGTATCATTGTTTAGGTCTATTTCTTTTTCAATTTGATTCTTCAGTGTTAAATAATTGATAAAACAGTTCATTGAAGGTTTTTGTTTTTCGCATTTCATGCTGAATATAAAATATTTCATTTATATAATTATGTAATTTACAGCGTTATTAACCTCTTGTATTTTGAAGGATTTATTCGTAAACTGATGTCTAAGAGAGATAGTTTAACATTTAATTGTTGTGTTTCTAGAAAGGTTGTCAATTGATTCCATAGAGATTGAATATGTTTACACACCCAGAAAAAGGTGTTCTATAGTTTCAATATGTTCACTACACATATCACATAAATGTATACTTACTTTGCATGCAAGGTTAGCGCTATTATCCCAGAAGCTAATGGGCAGGCAGACGATGTACCTGTGAAGTCATTCACGCACTCGTTAGATGGGCCAGTTGTTGTCTTAAACACACAATTGCAATTTTCCAAGGTCTTGTTTTATTTTGACATGTCTAAATTTCCCATTCTGTATAAATTATTTAGAAAAAAAGCAGTAACTTACGATATTTGGGTCTTTAGGATAATTGCCGCTGTATGTGCCGGCCAATGCCGCCGAGCAGTGTTCAGAATACCAGGTTGGTGTTCCTGACTTGCCTATGGCCGCGATTGCAATGGTGTATGTGCTGATGCTGTATCCATCACCCTGACAGTCATCAAAGTCCTCGCCTCCATTTCCTGACGCCCACGTGTAGATAGCCCCTTTACCACCCCTTCCCTGTGGGTATGTTATACGAATTATATTTCAAGTGTATCATTTATACCATTATATGATCTACAAATTAGTAAAAAAAATACCACAGTTTCATCGGCATAAGTAGTGGTCGGAGAGTGACACTAGGTTTAACATTCAGGAAAACCGCTTGGATGTAAAACTATAAATATTAATAAGAAGTTATTTACGTGTAATAATTATATTTGGTATATAAATACCTACCATTGGCCTTGATTCCGCATTTTATATGAACAACGAATATATGCTGCGATTTGTATGTCAAATAACCCCTTAATGAACCAGGTATTATTTTCCTCATAATTTGAATAATGAATAATTCTGATTGAACCTTTGCAACGCCTTCTTCGAAGGCTGCATTGACAACTGCTGGTAGGGCTTCAAATTTTGTACCCGTATCATCGGGACCCCAGCTGTTGCTGTAGATGTCAATGTCGGACAACTTGTATATTAAGGCACGAGCCTCGACCGCTGCCGTTGCACCAATCTTTTCGTCCAATAATCTATAACCTGTAAATAGAAAAACCAAGTAACCATATTTGAATACCAAATTTATCGCGCGAGTATACTTACATGTATGTAAGCACTGGTAAAAGGCTATTGCATTTGTAAGTATTATGACATTATTAAGACATATGAATCGTTCAACAACTTTAAGTATTTTCTTACATTGGTAGCTTGTTCAATTCAGTTTTAATACGTTTCTTGTGTTCACAATAAAAAAATACACTTAATGATTATTATTTACTATACACATGTATATTTTATACCAGCTATAGTAGCGCCGTACGCTGTCCCTACCACACACTCAGAGTTCTTCAATGCTGCTGCAACACCGGCGCAATTCGTGCCATGCCTGCAATTTGTTTTTAGGATTGATGTACGACTTAGTGGCAGTCAACGTCAATCATCTTGACAATATATAATGGATCATTGTCGCTTAAAGAAGAAAAAGGTGACTGATGTTTTTTTCAACTCATTCTTCATACTAATAAACATCACAGTACTAGTTAATGCATGTCAGATGCAATTTAGTCGATATTCTGTACATTTGTAGAGCAATTTATATATTTTACTGATCTAGTGTCAAAAATCATAATGTATGTATGATTATTTCGTACACATGCAACGAAACTTGCACATACACATGTTGTGATTTAAATTAATGTATTTACCCATATTAACGTACAAACACAGTCGTTAGACATGTGTGAAGTATGTCAAATATTTCGTCATGACGCTTTATTTTGTCATGTTTCAAAATTAAGAAAACTAATAACAACAGTAGATTTTTTATGGACAAGCAATTAGTAACGTCGAATACTGTATCGGATAACTTAAATTATTCATAAAGGAAAGACAACAGAGGCATTATAAAATGAACAGATTTTGGTTCTTCGGAGCTTTATCTACACCAATTTAAGCATCAATGTACAGTGATGCCATCAAGCCCTTTCAATTTTATGACACAATTAAGCGATCTATGTTTTATACGCTTAATTCGTTCATTCAAATATCACAAATATTCAGTTTGTTACATTGCAATATTTATTCCGATACACCATCACTTAATATTGCTGAGGTCTCATTCCTAAATCGTTCAGTTAGAACTTAAACTCAAACAGCAGTAATTGCAGAATGTAAATACTTTGTCAGATGAATTGTCATACATGAACACTACAGCATTATTCATTATTTATACAGCATTTTTTAACCCATGTATGCCTAGCGTCTAGAAAAAAAGGCATTGGCAAACAGCGTAGACCCAGATGAGACGCCACACGATGCGGCGTCTCATCTGGGTCTGCGCTGTTTGCTTAAAGGAATTTCTATTAGAAATTTTCTAAATATAGAAATAAATATACTAGACATTCCTAATTTTGGAAATAAATTGATCCGATTTAGTAGGATTGGAGAGTCCATTAGGAATAAATGGGTTAAACTTCTAGTGCATAGGTTTTCAAATGTAAATTTAAAATATACTTTTATTGAATTTTTGCTTCCTTAATAGTTTCAAAAGATTTTATTTTTGAAAATGCTTACATTATTTTTATCTAGCAAACAGAAGCTAACATATCATACAGATGAAAATCAACCATATCCTTTTCTGAAATAATATTGGGTAGAATTAATTCATTTAAAGCAGGTGCTTTAAACAAACACTTGAGCCAATACATTCAACCCTAGTGTAAAACTCGCATGATTTTATCGATGAAAGTCATGCGCCGGAAAACAAGGTAAACACATTCACTGGCAAAAAATGTCAATGAGATCCTAAAGATCAACTTAGAGGTCGACCTACAGCCAATAGATGTAGTGGCCATGCACCGCATTCCAACCAAGAAGGGGCAGATCCGCCCAGTGATAATAAAATTACGTAACAACTCCGTGAAATCTGCCATCATGCGGAAAAGGGCACCAATGAAAAGCAACGGGTACAGGCTGGTGGATGACGTAACAAAACCCAACCAGGGACTCATCAACAGGCTTCTACTGCATCCGAATATCGACAGTGCGTGGTACTTTAATGGGGCGGTCTATGGGAAAACTGTTGCAGAAGAACGTATACAGTTTGATATATATGACAATGTTAATGATGTCAGAGAAAACTTCAGGCAGTATAGAAGAAACGGCGGGAGCAGCCAGTAAGAGTGATGACATCTACAAGCTAAAGTGGTTTGTTCCACATCTTACATCTTTTATGATTGCATTTTTTAAATACAAATTAATTGTAAATAACTGTTCTAACATTTAAATACCTTCCTTGTAATAACCATAAAACTTATTGAAAAATAAATAAATGAGAAAACTACAATCTATAACAAAAAATCATTTTAATAAAGTGAAAACTTGCAAACGTAAACAAAGATACAAACTATATTATAATCGGTTAAACTCTAAAAACTGACTACAGATTTTGCCTTCTATTTTAAAGTATACCCTTTTTTCCTACAGCTAAATGATTTTATAGAACAAATACGACTCATAAAGAAAAGATAAGTTATCTCCACGGTTATTTTTAGATAAGGTTTTCTCCACGGTTATTTTTAGAACATGCACATAGGGACTACTTTTTTTGGCCTTTCACCCCTCATTGCGTCATTCAGGTCATTGGGTACGCAGTCGTTTAACAAGTTAACGAGTGTGTGTGTTTACGATGGATTATTTAGAGGATAATACACGGATGAGATGGGCCGAGCAGTGATAATCGGCCCGCAGGGGGCATAACCCTGGTTTGCGACCTGGGGCCGATTATCACTGCCCGACCCGGCTCAGCCGTGTATTAACGTCTATAATATATATCTTTCTTTTATACTAAATTATAGATGGGCACAGGTTTTGAGTCATACTATAATACTATTTTGGTTCTTCACTACAATTTATGAACAACCAGCTTTCCGTACTTTTATTTTCATTCAATTGATTACACAATTTATGACGTATCCTCGAAGGCCCGAATTCCGTGGGGGTCCGAATTCCGGTGACAGTTGTTTTTGTCTCGTATCGCGAGAGTTAAGATGACGTCACGCACGCGCAGTTCGGTAAATATTGACAGATGCCAACGCAACTGTCACCTACGAAAAGACGCTCGAAATGAAACTAAAACAGGTAACACTCGTGTATAATGTTTCTCACACCTTAATTTGTGTGTTTTCTACTATTCCTAATTCATGGCCCCCTTTAAACCCCTTTATTTGGTCCCAAACTCGCTTTTAAACATGTGCCAGTCCGTTTGCATTGTCGGCTGGAGTTGACTCGTAGAAGTAGACCGGAAGTTTTCGTTTTTTCAATTAGGCCAACCTATTTTTTCTATTAGGTTGCTGGTCGTATCCCTTAGACTACTTTTTCATATTTTTTCAATTGTATGCAATTAATTGCTGAATGTGAATAAACTGATGGCACATATGAATTGTAAATAAGTTAATCTATTTATGTGTTTGACTGTTAAAAGAGTTATTTTAAAAGAATATTTATAAGTTGGAGCTCTAAGGAGGGGTGACACTTTACTCAGTTTGTGTTGTGTTAAGGAAGAAAAAACGAATGAAAATACAATGCATAAACTAATTGTAAATAAGTTTATATATTTTGACTGTTAAAAAAAAGAGAATATTTCCAAGTTAAAAAAAATACAGAAAAACTAACAAATAGCAGTTGCATGGCCTAAATACACCATTAGGTTTGAGTAATTTCCCTTTAAATGACGTCACCGGAATTAGGTCCTCTCTAAAAAATGGCAGACAGCTTGGACCAGGGCTACTTTACGAAGCCGAATCTTATTTATTTAAGCACATTTTTGCCAAATTCGGTTTGGTAAATGTAAATAGAGGATTTTCCATCAAGGTATGTACACAATTTTGTGTTGTGTTTGTTTACTTTCACTTCTTTTTAGAAATCGATTCTTACCCCCACGGAATTTGGTCCTTCGAGAATATCTCGTGTGACGTAATTTAAATGACGAAACTAGCTAGACGCTTTTGATTTAAGGACAACATAAATTCGGACTTAGAGGGTTTTTATTTAACAATTAAATATTTTTTAAGCATCGAACGATTATTGTGTGTGTTTACGATGGATTATTATCATATTATGAATGTGAATAACAGTGTTGGGATATAAAACTGGAATGAAACTGGTGAGACTCCATTTTCGATTTCGTTAAAATGTCAAATGTATTACTCGAATAACGCGATGTTTTGTTGAACAATTGATGGATTAAATTTAAGAAAAGTGTCAGTGAATTGTTTTTTAACTTTTTGAAGGAAATCGATATTGAATTAAAAGGGTAATTTCTTTGATGAATATGTCGTTCCTTTGTCAGTCGATCAAAGAATGTCTATCCACAAAGAATTGCCTGCTTACATCCAGTGCTTTAAAATGGAAAAGATGGATTGCGATGAAGAAATGTGTTCAGAATTTTAACTCGTCATGGAAGCAAATTAAACTTTACGAAAATAATCATGGTTTTTACACAACTTCGGCGAGTAGAACAATAACCAGTAGATGTTTTACTTTGTATGTCAGTAAGTTAAAAGTGTGTAAAAAGAAGAGTTGTTTATAGACTAAAATTAACAATATCGGCGGGGATAAATGCTGAATCATGCTTCACGCAGGTGTCTATACACATTTTGTAAATTTCAAAATGGCAGCCATGTTTGTTTTTGGTATTTTACAGTGGTTAAACAAGAATTGTAGTTTGAACACAACCGTCTGTGTTCTACTTGAGTGTGTTACATTTGGAACGCTGATTAAAATTGAATCGAGGAGTATAGCGATGTTTTGTCTCGTTTCTCTTCTTTTGCGTGGAATTCTTAAGGACTATTTCGAGTTCCGTAAATGGGAAAGATCACAATTAATATTAATACGCAATGTTAAATTCAGTAAATTTTATGTGTTTTTTTTGCTTTTATTTTATCAATTTAAGACTACTATTTTAATTGCATCAGGAGTAAATTAAATAAAAAATATATTGTAGGATAAATAGAATACTATGTTAGTGTGATTGTGTACTTAAATTTATCCCACTCGTCTCAGAAAGGCTAATAAGGCTCGGCAAGCCTCGCCATGTAAACCTTTCTTCACTCGTGGGATAAACTGAAGTACTCAATCACACTAACATAGTATTCTCTATATAGTATATACCTATCAATACCTTAAAAAGATCATAGTCCTTATCAAATTTCTTAAGTGTATAGTAGATTTATCTCCTGAGTAGCACAACAAATCATAAATTTATACACAGGTGACGCAATGGCATGAAAGCATGGGTATATTTATCAAATGTTTATAGTAGAAATACTTATTTGTTTGTAAGTCTACTTTAAAAAACATAAATTAATGCTACTATATGATATTATTGTGTTCAATGTAATTAGACCCATTATATATGAAGGGATTGTGTTAAATAATCTGTGTAGTTATATCCTATACTATAGTATATTCAGGATGAATATTTGTTTTTTCCTATATGTACATTTTAGGTCAATTGTTCAAAATGAACTGTTGTTGCATAACTTGGGGTACATTAAGGTACATTATCTTGCAGCTGTCTTTGCAGTACTGAAAAAATTAAACATTGACAATACTGTTATTCTAACAATTTATCAACTAAAACACGTGTATATATGCGCTCTGTATATGCTTGACAAGTTTTAAGCTGCGCTATTGTTTATATGAATTACATTATCATCGCTAAAGAAGTTTCAATATTCGACCATTTAAATAATCACAGAATGTTATAACAGATAATCAGCTGTTGTTTAAAATATATCTTAGAATCAACATAATAGTATAATACTCCTATACCCAGTGTATTGCTATTTCACAAACTCATGCAGTTCATATAGACTAAATCATTGACTTCCCAATATAGACCTATGTAGGCCAATTAATAAGACTCTAGTGTTCTTGTATACGTTTATCTTTTTGCCCACCATGGTTGCAATCTACAATTTTTGCTGCCACGCTTTCATTATCTTTTATTATTGAAAAAAATCACATTTTTACAATTTTTATTGTAAAAACATAATTTGCAAATTGTTCTTGTATATATCTTCTAAAAATGCGCAATTATTAGCCTGCTTTAAATGCGCTTTCGTAATTTTGTTACGTCTATCTATAAATGAATATAAATGATATCTGCAACACATGATCGTTGATGACAATCATTCATTTATCAGGGATGTTTGTACCTTGCTTTAATTATATGATTGACATATATGTTTTTGTTGTAATAAGCATGCGTAGATGTAGATTTTATAAAAAAAATATGTTTAGATAAAATGAGTTTTCATGATAAAAAATTGATGACAATCCTTTATTTATCAGGGATGTTTTGTACCTTGCCTTAATTACATGATTAACACATATGTTTTTGTTTGTAATAAGCATGTGTATGTGTATATTTTGTAAAAAACACGTCTAGATAAATTAAACTTTTCTTGTAAAAAAATATTACATAATGTCAGTCTTAAATATGAACGTCAATGTAAATTCTTATTCTATCAGGAATGCTTTGCACCTTACTATAATTATATGTGAAACACACATGTTTTTGTTGTAATAAAGCATGTGTATTTGTAGATTTTATAAAAAAAATATGTTTAGATAAATTAAGCATTCACTTTTAAAATTTATTGCATAATGTATTAAATATTAAAATAAGAAACTTCTGAAAACAATGCAGAATTTACTGGCCATCAAAATCTGTTGCATTCAGTATTTGTTTTTGTTGTTGTTGTTTTTGTGTGAATCATGAAGACTTTCGTTTTTTTGTCACTTTTTCCTTTTCTTATGTTCACCACAAGGAATACACCACCAAAACAATAAAATGTAAAGAATGCTAGATATGTTGTAAAATTATGTATTTTGATGTAAATAAGTCCATATGTTTGATTGTAGCCACAATCATTCATTTTACTTTAAGCCTCCTTTTGTACATTTTGTTCTTTTGTTGATATATTGTATGCTTGTGTTTAATTTGCTGAATTATTTATGTTTCAACATGCAGAAGTTAAAAGTCATCATTATT
Source organism: Dreissena polymorpha (assembly GCF_020536995.1). Classification (NCBI taxonomy): domain Eukaryota; kingdom Metazoa; phylum Mollusca; class Bivalvia; order Myida; family Dreissenidae; genus Dreissena; species Dreissena polymorpha. The sequence continues at coordinate 128,953,114 of NC_068355.1, read as the reverse complement.
GTATTTTATATATTGTACCAAGATACCTGTTTTATGATTTATATGTTAAAGCACTTTTGTCGTCTGTATAAAAATGGATAATCTGAAATTAATCTCATACAACTGTAGGGGCCTAAATAACACTAAAAAATATAGAGATGTCTTACTTTGATTTTTTTTAAAACAAAACAAGCACATATTTATTGTCTCCAAGACTGTCATTTTACTATTGAAATGAACAATAAAATATATTCAGAGTGGGACGGAGAATATTATTTTAGTTTTGGGCAATCAAATTCAAGAGGTATTTGCGTTTTGTTTAAAAAGAACTTACCAATCACAGTAAATAAAATTGAAAATGACTCTGTTGGAAACTACTTAATTTTAGATTTGACATATATGACCAACAGTTTTACCTTATATACATTATACGGGCCGAATAAATTTACGCCAACTTTCTTTACAGACCTCTTAAAAAAAATAACCCAATTTTAACACTGATAAATATATAATATGTGGGGACTTTAATTGTGTTTTAGATGTCAACTTAGATTATCAAAATCAAAATTACACATCCATTAACAATAATAATAATGCAAGAAAAACACTGCAATCTATTATAAGAGATAACAATATAATTGATACTTTCAGATATCTAAATGGCACTATCCAACAATATACATGGAGACGCTTAATCAGGCTAGACTTGATTTTTTCCTAACTTCAAACAATCTGTCATCCAAAATTCGAAAATCGACTATTGATTCATGTTATAAGTAAGATCATTCCATCATCGACCTAGAAATAATTTTTGAGGATATAGCACATGGAAATTCAACAATTCACCTTTAAAGGATATTGACTATTAAAATTGCATTAATACTTTGATAGAAAATATTAAACTACAGTACTGTATACCTATCTACAACATAGAAAACATAGAAAATATCCACAATAGCAACATACAATTTGTTATCAACGAACAAGTATTTCTGGAGACATTACTTGTGGAAATAAGAGGAAAAACTATTTCATTTTCATCATATAAAGCTAAACAGTACAAAAGCCATGAATCAAATTTAATTAAGAAAATTGATATACTCCAAAAATCCTTAACTGAAACTAATTCAGACCAGTTACGTGCGCTACAAAATTAATTAGAAACTGTCAGGGAAAATAAACTTAAAGGGTCTCTTATTCGCTCTAGAGCTTAATTGATAGAAGATGGAGAAAAACCCACTAAATACTTTTGCTCACTCGAATCTAATCATTACACAAACAAGTCGATACCTTTTATTGAATTAGAAAACGGGGCTAAGTTAACAGAGCAAAACGATATTTTAAAAGAAGCTGTTTCATTCTATAAAACATTATACAATAAAAATGACAACGAAATAAAATACAATATTAATGCTGATCTATGTAATAATAATATACCTAAATTGAATAAAGTGCAATCTGACTCGTTAGAAGGACTGCTTAATATTGAAGAAGTATCAATAACACTTAAAAATATGAAACATGATAAAAGTCCAGGTTCTGATGGATTCACTGCGGAATTCTTAAAGGTATTTTGGAGTAAGTTAGGCCACTTCATAGTGAGAAGTCTTAATTATGCTTTATTACCAATTCTTTGTCCATTACACAAAAACATGGAATTATTACTTGTATCCCAAAAGAAAACAAGCCGAGATGTTACATGGAAAACTTACGACTATTGACACTATTAAATGTTGTTTACAAATTAGCATCAGGTTCCATTTCAAATAGATTAAAGACAGTACTTGATATTTTAATCTCCAAAGATCAAACAGGTTTCATTAAAGTTCGATTTATTGGTGAAAACACCAGATTACTTTACGATATCTTGAAATATGCTGAAGATAATAATTTACCTGGGTTACTTATGACGATTGACTTTGCAAAAGCGTTCGATATCTTGTCTTTCCAGTTTATAGAAACAACTTTTAGTTTTTTTCAATTTTGGACCAATGTTTCAAAAATGGATATTTTTGTTCTTGCATAATACAAGGGCCTCCATACAAATAAATGGATTCTTGTCAGATACTTTTTGTATAGAAAGGGGATGTCGTCAAGGAGACCCAATCAGTGCTTACATTTTTATTATCTGTGCAGAAAGTCTTGCTATTAAAATAAGGGAAAGCAAAGAAATTAAAGGTATAACTATAAATGACTTACAATATAAAATATGACAATTTGCGGATGATACATCTTTATTTCTGGACGGATCGGAATCATCTCTTAACTGTACATTAGATATGCTTCATGAATTCTCATTATACTCTGGACTAACATAAACTATGAATAAACTAATTTAATTTGGATAGGATCAATGAAATATAGTACTAGATCGATGAAAACTAAATAAAAACTGACATGGGGAGCTACTACCTTCAAAGTTGTTGGAATAGTGTTTGATATCAATTTAGATAAAATGGTAATGTCAAATTTTGAAAACAAAATCGAAAGTATTAAAAGATCAATAAGTCATTGGAATCGCAGAAACATTACTCCTCTAGGAAAGATAACCATTGTCAAATCATTGTTTCTACCTTTACTTACTCATTTATTTGTATCATTACCAACACCAAGCATAGACACCATGAAAACTATAAATCAACACTTTTATGACTTCATTTGGGTAGGACCAAGCAAAATTAAAAAAACAGTAATTGTTAAGGATTATAACGAAGGTGGGTTAAATATGGTAGATATATGTTCTTTTGAAAATTATATGAAAATAACTTGGCTTAAGAGAATAGTGTCAGGCGAAGGAAATTGTTATTCACTGGCTAGATCGTTAATAGATTTTAAAATAGTATTCAATACTGGTAAAATGTATACCGAAAAAATATGCTTGTAAATAAAAAATAAATTTTGGCTTGATGTTTTGAAAAACTATATATTGTATATTGAAAAGCTGCCAATATTGAATTGTGATGATATTCTGGATATGCCTCTTTTTATAATCATAATTTTAAAATTAGCAATAGCTATATCTATATTAAATGTCTATATGAAAGAGGTATTCGGTTTGTGAGAGACATAATGGTAAAAGAAACTGCTTTATTTCCAAAGAATCTTTGGATACACAAGTTGGAACAAACGTAAACTTTCTATTGTACCAAGGATTAATAAACATAATAAAGAAATACATTGACAATTTTGAAGACCTGCCAAACTTTGACAAAAACACTCAAGGACTTATATTACCAACATACATAAAAAATAGTAACCAGCCCAAAAGAAGAGAAACATATTTATAAAACATTAATTAAAAACAATGACATTCCAGCTTGTAATACTAAATGGAATTCAGAATTTTTAAATATTGAATGGAAAAAAGTACATGCACTTGTATTCAATATAACTTAAGAAACTTATATCAGATGGCTCCAGTTCAGAATAGTCCACAGAATATTGGAGACAAAATCTCTAATGTTCAAAATGAAAATTGTCGCTAATAATTTATGTACATTCTGTAATTTGGAAGTTGAAAATATAATGCACTTGTTCTGGTACTGTCCACATACCCAGGAAATTATTAAATTTTTTGTTGATATTGTTCGTAGAAGTAGATCAAGCACACCTATTCACATTACATGTCAGGATCTAGTGCTTGCAATTATTAATCCAAAAATGAATGATTTAAATATAGTATACCTACAGCTTAAACGGTATATCTTTTATTGTCAAAGAAACAACAGAATTCCTTCAAAATACGGACTTGTAATCAGTATGAAACAAACTTTTGAAATTTACAGAAATACAATTAAATCAGAAGAAGAATTAAAAATATGGTCTCTGGTTAAAATATTTAATGACATCTCATATAATGACATAACCAATCATAACACATAATATAAATAATGCTTATAACATATTTATTTGTTGTCAGTGTTGTAAACTCTGCATTATCAGTTTTTCGTATACAATGCAATTCAGCACTTTCTATTTATTTCTCTTATGTGCAATATTTTATGTTAAATGATATACATACTTTTTTCAACATTAATTTAGCTTGTTACAATATAATTGTACAAACTGGTGTTTTTTTTCTGTTGTAAAATACTTGCACTATAACACTATTATAATATTATATGAATGTATGTTGAATGTACTACAGGTATATTAATTATATTATATTTATGTACCCACCTAAAAAGCTGTACAGGAAATACTTTGTTTTATGAAATTTATAATACTTTGTATAAATGTATACAATATTCGTATGTATGTATGTAATATTATGAGTGAATAAAATTTTGCACTGAAAAAAAACAACAACAACAAAAAAAACAACAAAAAAACATGCGGTGGTCTATGTTCACAGACCTGGTTTGTTGCATCGAATTCAATACAGACATTACAAAATAGATCACAAATATGAACACAACATCCACATATGTCGTTTGTTGTGCTTCATGTAGATCCACAATTGATCTTTATATTAAACTCTTGAAATGTTTCTAGTACGTGCTCCTCATTTTAAACAAAAGTAGTTGCTTATGTGTTTTTATAGCTGACTATGAATAGTACTTCCATTAAATATATACATTCGTTGGCATGTTTGATGTGATCTTAAACAGTTAGTTTTTGTATGCGACTATACGCGTATAACGAACGATGGAATAGTGGTAAATTTAATCGATTCAACTGCCGTAGTTGACCATAATGTCTGAAGTTTTGTTAGAAATAGTACATACCATTTAAGAGACATGTAAGGACAATAAGTCAGAAATTAAGATGCGTGATATCAAATCACTCGACTTTCGCATAAGGGATATAACCATTAAGCCTCAAATTATGGTGCATTCAACAATAAAGTATGACCTTTAAATATTATATCTTAAAACACCATTGCTATAAACCTGCAGGGCTATAGATAACAAGCGCATTTGCGTTATTACCCAATTAAAATAACCCAAAACGTAATTAAATTCAAAACAAAGCGTACAAAAACGCACATGCAAATTTAATAAAGTTATTCCCGTAAAAAACCTTGCGTAACAAAACGCAATTCTTACGAACACCGGGCGTATTTTTAGACTGGTTATTTATCGTACAAAAATGTACCGGATGGTTTATATGCCGTCCTATTTAGGTCACATAACCACAAACCGGAACTACTGTTTGCAGGGTTAAATGCAGTCAACTTGATACTTAGCACACATTGTTCAGTGCATGCTGCACAGGATTTGTAAAATACATTGCAAATGGTATGTTTTGGTATCAAATTGAAGGAATATTTGTACGCAATAAGAAAAAAGCCATTTTGTGCTGTACTTTTTCTGTTGATGGTTCCCGGCTTTGAAAGGAGGTCATACTATTTGAGCCCAAATTGGCGGCCTCCACATCTGTCAAAACCGATGTGCCTATTCTAAGGTAAATATTTTGAGTTACAACGCATAGAATTTAATGACATGCATTTTTTTTGCAAAAGATTATGCATTTTTCTTTTCAATGATGTATGATGATATAGTGACTATACGCTTTTTCATGGTAAAAATTGATATTCTTCAACTATTTTATATGTAATATAGAAGGATTAATTGCTCATGCGTAACATATTTAGAAAAGAAGGCAGCCTTTCTTGCGGTTATCAATCTTTGGGGTTTTATTGTAATTATTCGTAGACCCGTCCGATTCCTACTTTCTTTTTTTTTTAAATAATCAAAATGGTCACTCGTTATTGTTTGTTACAATGTACAGGTACCTTTTTGAATTGAAAAAATAATATAGTAACCCTAGTAGATTTATATTATATTATATATACCATTCTATAAATTACCCAATTGGGTTAAAAAACCGGAGGTGAAAAACCCAATTAAGCTCAAAAGTAGGGGGTGACATTTTTTGCTACAACTGTATTTAATTTACAAAAAAAATATTGTTGTCAAAAACAGGGGGTGATTGCCCAATATACCCAAAAAGTTATCTAAAGCCCTGAAACCTATTTACAAATAAGGGGATTCAATGATAGATTTTAAAAACTATTGGGTAACTATTTCATTTAAAAGCATATGCACGTTGAACAATCATTTCGATTAAGTACAATCCCTAGAATAAACGACCGAAAAGCTGAGCGACAGATTTCATGAGTTTACGCAACTCAATAAAATTATACATGCATAGCATAATATTTTGTGTGTTGCTAAAAATGTTGTTTAACTTTGATGTTTGTTGATGGAATAAAGTTAAAATGTAACAATGCCCATAATCACCATACCAAAGACACGTGTATATACCAGCGAGGATCAAACAGATCCTAGAGTCTTTTGTATAACGTTTTTATTGGACATGAAATCATTTCCATTTTTTCCTTAAAGCGAATACATGTATATACGATTTGAATACTACATTTTCCCAATAATAAACGTTCATACGGATATAAACACAAAATATTATATTATAACATTAGACTATTATTTAACGGTTCATTAAGTAAAATATTGTTAACTTAAATGAAATTTAAAACGATCTGGTTTAATCTGATACAAATTACTCGTGTCTGCTGTAAGCCAAATAGTGTTTTTAGTTGTATGACCGAAAAAAGGGATTCCCCAAATTGTTTTTATTATAAACGAATGTTCGACTGTTCAAATTAGCATTGATGTTCAATTGTATATAACTTTAATTTCGTTGATGATTTTCGCTTTTAAATAATAAACTTGGGATACGTATTGAAAAAAAGATTGATTTACTCGCTTTAAACTGCAAACTTTATGGACCGTGCTCTGTGAAAAGGGGGTTTAATGCATGTGCGTAAAGTGTCGTCCTAGATTAGCTTGGCTGTCCGAAAAGGCTTATCAGGGACGACATGTTCCACTTTTATGATAAATATCTATTCAAGAAAGTATCTTAGCAATAATCAAGTTTAGGCAGAAAGTGTCGTCACTTATTAGCCTGTGCGGTCTGCACAGGCTGATATAGGACGATACTTAACGCACATGCATTAAACCCTTTTTTTACAGAGCACGGTCCATAGACATCTTATCTCGCCTTACCCGTCTTCGGGATACCGATGACTAGCATCAGCCACGTCGTTAATGAAATCGTAGCTGAGCGCGGCGTTCTGTATATGAAAAAATACATCATAGGAGTATGTGTTAACTTAACAACCAAGGTACTATTTTTCAAATGTTGTTTACTATCAATATATACTTAGTTCCTGCATATTAATCTACTTGAACTGTGTTTTACTGAACGATTATATGTTTTTAGTTGTAGAACATATTATCAGTGGTAAAAACATGATGTCATGCCGAAAACAAATATGGTTTCTATAGTTGTTGTGATATTTTGCTTTGAGTACATTTGGTATTATATTTAACAACAATATATTGTTTCTATAGTTGTTGTGAAAGTTTGCATTGAGTGCATTTGGTATTATGTATAACAAAAACAATACATTGTTTGTGGAGATTAAAAACATAACATAATTATATCTAAAACTTGTTTAGAAGTTGATGTATTACTGAAATGATTGTTTTACTGTTCTAAAATGTATTATAAACATACATATGGGAGATCGGTATGCCTCGTGTCTATACCATCGTCCACGATGGCTATCTTAATTCCACTTCCGGTAAAACCTTTGTCCCATGCTCCTTGAACACCAATGTCAGGCGTCTGGGTGCTTTTCTAGACGTAGAAAGGAAAGCGGAAACATTTAAACCAAAATTTCGAAACTGTAATGTTGATTAGTCTCACAAGATGTCACTCACCTATGGAATTATAGCCCGTATGGGATTTTGGACTTAAACACCATTTTTCGAAAGGCCTTGGCGAAGTAACAATAACATACTTAAGCCATCATTCTAACTCAACATTGACTTTTCTTCAGGTTTTTAGATGAGTTTCATCATCATCCTTGGTTTGGTGTTCACAAATTTGTTTTTTAGGGTTTCGGGTCCAATTTAACCCTGAGTTTTAGGATGAATACGTACATATTCTTACAGCTAAGGTTTGACATCGTTTGTAAGCTGACTGACATCCCCAATACTCAGCTGTGGGGTTACTCACATCCCATCTACTGAGTTGAGCTTACAAATTGAGTCGCGTTCTGAGAAACTGGGCATAATGCATGTGCGTCAAGTATCGTCTCAGATAGGCCTGTGCAGTCCGCACAGGCTAATCAGGGACGACACTTTCCGTTGTTATAACATTTTTCGTTTAAATGAAGCCTCTTCTTAGGAAAAATCCAATTAAGGCGGAAAGTGTCGTCCATGATTAGCCTGTGCGGACTGCACAGTCTAATCTGGGAAGACACTTTACGCACATGCATTATGCCCAGTTTTCTCAGAACACGGCTCAAATGAGAATGGTCATGATACTGGAATTTGTCTGTCGATATTGCTATATGAAATAATACTTATGGGATTTATGTATTAATCAATATCTCTTTGGTAACTACCTTATCCAAATATAGGGAAAATTGTCATGATATCTAACAGAATAGGACTGAACAGACCCATGCATTTCCTCTTGTTTAGTTTGTTTTAAATTAACTGTACTCCAACAACGCATTCAGTATTTTGAAATGCTATGATCCCAAACAATTTATCATTTTCCAAACATTATTTTGGAACGTTTACAAATGCCATGGTGCTCAGGCCACTTGAAACTTCAGTTTTTCTAATTACCCTTAACTCAATACATTGAGATATGATATAACATTACCATCTGACATTACATCAGAGTGTAATACGACACGAAAGCAACGAGCAACGAAACACAATCGACGGCGTAACGATACACAATCGACGGCGTAACGATACACAATCGACGGAGCAACCTTTGAACCAACTTAAATTAAGTGAGACGGTAATACGATACCCTTTCAATGGGGACATTTTTTATAAGCATTTTGAATACAGAAGCCACATCTCAGTGGTGGTTCAAATTACATAAATCATGAATGTATCCTTTGTAACACATTATTGAGTTAAAGAGTGAACATAGTGCGTTGTTTAAAGTAGTAGTGTTTTATTGAACCATTCAGTTGAAGATGAATCTGCATTTTGTGAAATATTATTTTTACACTTAAATCATTCATGCCCAGCGTCTGGAAAAAGGCCTTGGCAAACAGCGTAGACCCAGATGAGACGACGCATGATGCGGCGCTGTTTGCTTAAAGGAATTTATGTAAGAAACATTCTAAATATGGAAATAAATATAATAGACATCCCTAATATTGGAAATAAATTGATCCAATTTAGAAGGATGGGAGAGTCCACTAGGCATAAATGGGTTAAATCAATGTTAAAAAAGTAAGACAACAGACTAAAACATTTTTTTTCATGCAGAAAACTTGAACATGCACATTCAATATAAACAATACTTTTGTCGCAGTAGACAGATACTATTTTTTTTAATTTACGGCGTATAATTCATTATGTAACTCTTAAAATTTAAAGCTTCATGCTATTTATAAAAATTACATTACTTCAACAACGAACTAAGACTAAATGTAGTAATTAAATGAGCATAATTTACATTTGTAGGAAATGCATTTCAATGAAACAAAATACAGTTGTCGGAAGACATTAAATTAATTTCATTAAACATAGTAACATTATAATTGATATCAATCTTTATGAGTTCGAAGAATTATCCATATACGATAATATAATTTTCATATCATAAATGATTTATTAAAACAAATAGTATTTTGTTACGTGTTTTTGAAACATTACTTTTGTTGATAATTCAAGTCCGAATGTATTATGGTAGTGAATTTATACAAAATTCGTCAGATATGGAGCTTATTTTGTGTGACGGTTTTAACGTAAAAATGACCTAAATGTCTTACATAGTATTAACCTCTTTTGAAAACAAAACAATATGTATTGAAACCTTTTAATTGTTTTGCAGATTTGCGAAATGTATTGTTCAGATTCAAGCATTCGAATAATTCAATTAACCCCTGTCGTATAGTATGACGTCTTTAAATAGAAGTTATGCTTAAGAGTCGATATTGAGTTCAATTACGTATTCGGATCCTACTAACAGTTCAAAAGCTCGTGCGAATAATCAACGTGTGCAATGTGCACCTTAACAATCTTAACGGTTGTTCATTCCTATCTTTAACGATATGGTGATTTATTTATATCATTTAAACTGAAATATGAAATTAAAGTAATCTTTTAAAAGGAACCATCGATCAACCAGCTTGGCCAATTGCGAATCGATACTAAATGTTTGAATATATCTATCAGTTGATATATTGGCGGCAAGCAAGGTTAGAAGGTTATTTTATTCAATCAATTAAATTAAATTGTTTTGATAAATAACCTTATAAAAATACTTATTAGCAACTTTTGCAACTGGTTAATAAATATATAATAAATAACAAATTTAATACTATTTAAATACATACTAAGGCAATACTTTTTTTTAAATTAAAATCGATGTATAAACTGATAAAGAAAGAAGAAAAATAGCACACGCATAACATTAATGGGATCTTACTGGCAAACACGTTGTTAAAATTAATAAAACAAAATACAGATTTTTTTTATAGAATTGAAATGCATCTTTGTGGACATAGTATTCAAACATGACTTATTGTTAATCTGTACTGCAATGGCATCATTACAGAAAATATACGTTTAAAGAAGACACTTAAAATAAACAACCGGTTATTAAATAGAAAATCGCTCTTCCCAGAAAAAATATACATGGTTTTGAATAAACATGAAATAAATTCTGGCATGAATAAACCGTCTATTACTGGCATGAATAAACCGTCTATTACTGGCATGAATAAACCGTCTATTACTGGCATGAATAAACCGTCTATTACTGGCATGAATAAACCGTCTATTACTGGCATGAATAAACCGTCTATTACTGGCATGAATAAACCGTCTATTACTGGCATGAATAAACCGTCTATTACTGGCATGAATAAACCGTCTATTACTGGCATGAATAAACCGTCTATTACTGGCATGAATAAACCGTCTATTACTGGCATGAATAAACCGTCTATTACTGGCATGAATAAACCGTCTATTACTGGCATGAATAAACCATCTATTACTGGCATGAATAAACCGTCTATTACTGGCATGAATAAACCGTCTATTACTGGCATGAATAAACCGTCTATTACTGGCATGAATAAACCGTCTATTACTGGCATGAATAAACCGTCTATTACTGGCATGAATAAACCGTCTATTACTGGCATGAATAAACCATCTATTACTGGCATGAATAAACCATCTATTACTGGCATGAATAAACCGTCTATTACTGGCATGAATAAACCGTCTATTACTCAAACACTTCTGAATTTAAGTATCAGCTCGGGAGTTAAAGAAAAGAAAAATACCCCACAACAAATATGCCAACAACAGAAACGCGTCAGCAAACAACATCAATCCATGATTAGCCCCTACCAAGTGCCACTGTTCGGACCACTTCGCATCAGTTGGAACAATAGGAACTACGGCCCTCTTTGTCCTCGGATGAGAATTTTCAGTCTTTCCATCGGAAACTCTCTGAACAGACGAAGTAGACTTCGGTTGCCTGAAGTGGGCTTCCATCTGAACGAAGCTTTTAAGCTGTCAATAGATACGGTATTTGTTTTACAAACCATGCAAATAGATCTCGCAACTCCCCCATGCATTCGTAATATCATGTTACATAGACTATTAATGACATTGATTGCCGAAGAACCCAACCTTTCCACAAATAACTGCCACAAAAGATATCTCTATACAAAAGGTCCAAATATTACTCAAACATATTGCGAAATTACCTTTTTGTCTGTTAGTTCTAGCCGGTCTACATCGATTTGAACTGGTTTCGTTGATCTAGATTTCGCCCCCTTTAACCTGAACTCGTAGAAGTTACGGACAACCTATACGGGGTTATACGGGTAAAACATCAAAGGTCATAGTCTCTTAACACCTTATATCTTTTAAATTAATACACTGATAAAACGTTGAAATGTTCCACTAAACTGGTATCTTTCTTGATATAGCATTTTAGGGAAAACTGACTTGAACCAGTCATAAATGATATATAAATATGTTTTAAGTAGCTGAAAACATGACTCCAAATAAAAGGTCCTTTATTTTCTTTATGACATCAAAATATGAAAAGAAATAAGAAATGGTATATATATCAATCAAATTATGTATGAAAAAGTATATATAACAAAATGAAAATCGACAAACAAAAACAACAGAATATTACATGTCCTATGTACAGTAGATTGTTGGCGTTGCCGAATTTGACGACATCATCAGCTGAACCGTCGAATTCAACCAAAATCCTGTCGGTGTAATGTATCGGTTTCGCATATTTGTCTGTTGTTTCTCCCTTCACAGTGAAATTAAACAAGAACAAAACAATTTTCCATTATGTTAAAACTTTGCACAACTCCATTGTCGTCTCTAAGTAGAGTTATATGATCAAGCACTATTACACCAATCGCTAGGTATTTGTTCGCTGCAATAATCTTTATTTTTTTTCTTAATGAAGAATAATATCACGAAGACCAGTAACACTATTCTTACACACTTTTCCTGTAATACCTTTCGGATTAACAATCCGATTGCTTTGCACCTAGTACGGAAATGAGAATGTCATACATTTCAATAAGCTTTGTAAGTTTATGCACGTACATGTGTGGGTAGATGGCACGGTTTGAATAACCGATTTTTTTCAGGTTAGCAGACGAAGTTAAACTTAATATCCCACCGTATTTAAAATGAAATCCGATAGTGTAGGTATCCAGAGATTAGTATCACATGCTCTTTGATGTGTATTGCGTCCAAATGAAAACAAAATATACACTTGTAGAGATAATTTTTAGTCAGCGGGTGAAAATTATGCGAAATCCTATACAACTTAAAGTGTGGTGATATAGTAAAATGCATGAGCCGTGCTCTGAGAAAACTGGGCATAATGAATGTGCGTCAATCCGCACAGGTTAATCAGGGACGACACTTTCCGCTTTTATGACATTTTTCGTTTAAATGATGTCTTTTTTTTAGCAAAAATCCATTTTAGACGGAAAGTGTCATCCCTGATTAGCCTGTGTGGACTGCACAGGCTAATCTGGGAAACACTTTACGCATATGCATTATGCCCAGTTTTTTTCTGAACGCGACTTGCATAATCTCAATCTCGTTAAAGCAAATATATGAGCCTCGCTCTGTGAAAAGGAGTTTACTACATTTGCGTACATTGTCGTCCCATATTAGCCTGTGCAGTTCGCACAAGCGAATTAGGGACGACACTTTCAACTTTTATTGTAATTTTCGTTTAATTGAGAACCCTATTTGAACAATGTGGGGAATCACATGGTCAGAATTGAGAAAACATGGCCGCCGATGCCTCGATAAGATGGAAAATTTGAGTGTTTAAACAGGTACATCTTCCTTTTTGACGATGCTGCGAAGCAGCTCGTCTAAGTTATCATACCATGAAAAAATTCTTCACAATGGTGACCTTTGTAAAAGACCGAGCCAGTCCGATTGAGATAGCTCGATTTTTCTTTCTAGATGAAACACTTAATTTTAAGGAGCATATAACGCGTAAATGCAGAACAGCCATGCTTAAACATTTTAAAATCAAAAGCATTCGAAAATATTTAACAATTGAAGCCACAAAGATTCTTGTCTTATCATTAGTTGTTTCACACTTAGATTACTGTAACGTCTTATTGTATGGAGCCGCCCAGTGTGATCTTAATAAAATGCAGAGAATTCAAAATATGTGTGCAAAGCTAGTTCTTAATCGGAAAAAATACGATAGTTCCAGTCAAGCATTGTTCGATCTCCATTGGTTACCGGTAAAAACCCGAGTAGAGTTCAAACTATTGACCTTTATGTACAATTGTTCCCGCGGAAACGCGCCGGCTTATCTAACGGAACTATTAACGCTCTAATTTCCGAAGCGGAACCTGAGATCTGCCGACAAAAACGTGATGAGCTACACAGTCCCTATAAACAAAAGACGAACATTCGGCGATAGGGCTTTCCGGACTGCTGGCCCAAGAATCTGGAACACTATTCCATTAGCGATCAGGCAGTCAGAGACATTGGATTTGTTCAAAAGAAACCTGAAGACATTTTATTTTAGGAAGTTTGACACACTATTTTAAATTGTATAAACTTTTTAATGTGCTCATTTAATGTGTGTTTTAAACCCCACAATCAATGCTCTCACTAATTAATTCATTATTTATTTATCTACTTGTTGATTTTTTTACTTAATTTAAGTAGTGTTTTGTTTTATTTATTTAGTTTGGTTATTTTAAAGTGTTTATCAGATTTTAGTTACTGCCTATATTTATATGGTGTCAGCTTTTTACCTCGTAACTTTTATGAATTTGATGTCATATTTACATGTAAAACGCCATTGAATATGCACGCATACAAATAGGCGTTTAATCAAATAAATAAGTTTCAAGTTTCAAGTTTCACATTCTGGGAAAAAGATTTAATAATAGTTTTAAAACGTTAATTTTAAATCAGTTCTATTCAATCCATTATATGTTTATAGATCAATGAAACAACTATGCATTTTCTGTATTGTATTTGACATTTGTAGTGATTCTGTAAATAAATTGCGAATGAAAACGTGTATAATTAACGTTTAACGCGATCATGAGTGTAAAGAAAACGAATTATTTCAAACGTGCCATTTGTAAACGTTGTAGCGAGATGATATATAAACAGCATAATAGCCTTATAATATCTATGAAACTCGCTCTTATGCGTGCTTTCTCATTTCGCATATTTAATAAACTTTTCAAACAGAAATTACAGAGCCACATCAGTGCACATACTATGTTTGATAATTCATTCGTTTGTTGGATATTGTTTGCTGTTTTAAACACATATAGGTTCATAGAAGATTTAGTCAGCCTTATCATGTGTTCATTGGCGAACTCACGTAGTCATATGTGCTCATACCTACTTACGGGAATCATCGTGAAATTTATGCCGTACATAATGAACAAACATGCCCAAGCTTAATGGTCGTGTACGTAATTCCGGTCACTTTTGGTGGTTTTATTTTAAATTCTCACGCTGAAGAATTGGGATCGGAATAAAATTTCACATCAATAATCCTGGGTTCACAACTCATCTGATGTGTACGTTTTATTCGGATGGGGCGACTGGAATAGACCCAAGTTCTCCAAATTAAACAACATATAAATCGTCAATTTTTCTGTGTCAATTGTACGTCAAAAATCGGCCACTTTTTGATGTCCAATTCATTCTTTATACTTAAACTATTCATGTTTATTACATTCCATGGGTTAAGGCAAACTTACATGGTCAACAATGATGCATGTTTCAACAACTAACTCATAAAGTTATTGTTTTTATCTCCATTTGAAACTTACCCTTTAAATATGAAAAATGGCGGAAATCAATCTTTTCAACGTTCCTCTGCAGTTGGTTTGATTTCTTTGTGTGGTTTTAGTTGTTCGCGCAGCCGACAGCTAATGTTACTGCCATAAAATTCAAGCCGGTCTACTCTTAACTACGCTAGGAGCGTTTGCTCTACAACGCTAGGAACGATAACCACCGTATCTGCCTGTTTATACTTCACCACTGGTACACTGCAGATAGCGAGTGTGTGTATGTAATCAAAAGTGTTTAACAGCTTATGCGACGACATTGGCCAGTCTAGTGTTAAACAGCTTGTGCGACGACATTGGCCAGTTTATCATTGAAATATGTACATATTGGCTGCTTTCAGGGAAAACGGGGCTTAATGCATGTCAAATAAGAATTGCTTGTGCACCCTGATTAGCATGTGAAATACGCACAAGCTAATCAAGGACGACACTCTCTGATTTTATGGTGATTTGTTTATTTGTGTTATGTGATCACGAGGAACACACCATGAACGTTAAGATTAGTAAAGTCCCAGAAGTGTATCACAAGCACAACAAATACATGTGATGCAATGTTCTGCAAATGTCATAATAATAGACAACCATCGCAAATTGAACATCTTGAAGGTAAACTATTTGTTATAATAAATTATAACATCGCAAGATTATGTTTTATGCGACATTTGGTACGACTGATATTGAACTTGTACTGAAATACTCTGAAATAAACATTAATATATTATTTTCTTGCTCATCTTTGATCATTTTTCTATTAAAGAGGTCGTCCAACGGATTTTGGCATGTATTGAAGCGTGTCATTAAATGCTTTAAATGCTTTATATTGATAAATTTAAACATTTGAACTAAAAATCTCCAGTTAAAGAAAACAAGAATACAATTTAAACAAGGAATATCTTTAAAAAAGAAATACGGCGTTGATTGTGGTTGGAGTTGGTGAAAGGTAAAGAGTTCAATGAATAAGATCAAAGATAGCGAATGTCTTTTTCTGTGCAGTTCTTAGCTGCATCACGCGCAGTACGGGATGTTACGCGGAGCGTTCGCGGCTAATTTTACATTATTACATATTGCAGGTAATAAACCTATAGATACAAAACAGAAAACCAAAAGAAGATTGGAAGTGAAATTAGAACATATGAGTCAATATGGGCACACGCGAAGTATCCGTACATATTTTAAATATTTATACGCGTGTTCTTCGAACAAACCAGTTTTAGTGGGTTGTCGGGTATTGCTATTTGATTCGATTATTAACAGTATCGAGAATCATCTCGCTCATGCTTAATACATTAGTCAATATGGTGGAATAATTCTTGTTAAATAAATCAAAAATAATATTTATCATGGTATTGTTGAAAACACATTAAGAATCTATTATTGACATAATTATATCGCTGAATATCTTCATTTAACATATTTCTGGTCTAAAGAAAATTCCGGTTCACCTAGTTCACGTGATAGTGTCTATATTATATAGCGATTATTTTTTTGGCCGCGAACTTACCCTGATACCTTGCGCGTTGGAATGCAATGCATTAAAGTGATGCCACGCTTTCAATGCTGCAACGACGGCTTGTTAAAACTTTATACTTTTACATGTTAAATGTTCAATTTTAAAACCAATTTAAATGGTTTGGCCAAAACGAATGTCAGGATAGGGAAAAACGATACTTTTATGAGCTTAAATATACTAGTACACAGACAGGAATATGGAAGTAATTACTAAATATGAGAACACAGCCTTTAAGTACAAACGCTCTGGCGCTGGCAATCCTCTGAAAATAAAAGGTGCACGCACAAACGGTATTGAGGTCAATAGTTGAGTGTAAAACTGTTCTATCTATCAAGCCTTTTCATTAGAGATCAAATTGTTTCATGCTGAACACGCAGTAAAACAGTGTTACAAAGACGCGGTCATGTTCTGATTGTAAGCTAAAATCAGCCAATGGAATAAATGAAGTGTATATTAATTCGTATCTAGCCGCGGGAAATTTATTTGAATTTTATTGGACACTTACAAAGGTCAGGTAGGGTCAAAAGTTACGTTAAACAGCTATGCCGAAAAAAAAGTAAAAAAAAAAGTAACCCTCAACAGGGCTCGAACCACTGACTCCAGGAAGTAAAAAGCCTCCCGCCTACACCACTCGACCATCCACGCTCACATTCAGTGCGGACGTATTTTTTAGCTACGAGCAATCTTCGTAGTTTAAAAAAATATCGAATCGCGTCGATACGACGCTTTATCTGTTGGACGGCCCCTTTAATATTGACACATTTATCAATGATATAATGCTCATTCGGCATACGTGTATCTATAATTACATGTACGAAAGTGAGACGTAAATAAACCATCTGTCTGTCTGTCTGTCTGTATTTGGCATAAATACTGTTTACATCACATCGCAATTTTGCGAGCATCCTTTATCAGACCCACGGTCGACCGAGAATAGATTAAATAATGAATGCAAGTCACTTAAATGACTTATTCAATTTGTAATTTAATAACACCCATGGTGACTATGTATTGTATTGACGTACAATACATAATCCTCCTCCTCCTATCTCTCCTCCTCCTCCTCCTCCTCCTCCTCATCATCATCACCATCATCATCATCATCATCGCCATCATCATCATCATCATCATCATCATCACCATCATCGTCATCATCGTCATCATCGTCATCATCGTCATCATCATTGTTATCGTCGTCTTCGTCGTCTTCGACATTGTCGTCATTTTCGTCGTCGTCATCATTTCGTTTTCACGTTGTCATGATCTTCACTACCTTTATTAACGATAACAATAACAACAAAAAAGTGCTATCATCACAAACAGCTTCAGTAGCAGCAGTAACAAAATCATCATCGTGCAACTGTAAATTATTTAACCTTAACAAAATCGACAAATTAACTAATCGTATCCATTCACGCTATATATCGGTGAGATTGTAAAATGACATTAACCTTCACACTTTTATTTGCGAAGCATCATTCTAATGAATTTACTTATTACTTAAAAGTCATTAGAAAATATTAGAACTTATTGGTTTACATTTGACTGGCAATGTAGTCATGTGTTAGTGCGAATATATTGGTTGGATTGATGTTTTCAAATTCAAATACTAACTTCACATCCACAAAACCTAAAACATGTAACATAATTTTATATGTATGTGATATAAAAGTGCAATCTTGTACATTTCAACATGTTTGTTTTTATTTAAAATCCAGTTCCTTTTTCGCGGCTGAATAAGGAACTGCCGTTTTCTTAATTACTTTCAAACATTAAAATATATTGATTATTTATTCATCACAATTATCCAAAAATTGTTTTAATATGATGTTTTCTTTTTATTCAATTTTATACGATAAAACATACATCATCGCACTGCACAGACACACAACTTCACGCACACGTTCGCACACACGCACTCTCGCCTTCACGCGCGCACGCAATCTCAAGTACATACTTACAGTACCGCATTCTTCATACTCCAAAGGATTACACCTCTTACACGTCCATTCCTATGGGATACCAAAGGGGTCGAAACTTTAACTTCTGCTCGAGCAGAAAAAAATGCAGCTTGAGCAGCATTTAAATGCTGCTCGACCAGCAAAATGCTGCTCAGCAGCAAATTTACTGCTCGACCAGCATTTTTTCTGCTCGTGCAGAAAAATCCTGCTCGACCAGCATTTTTTTTTAGATTATGGCATTAGCCAATCAGATCTCTTGTTATATTTGCCTTTTGGTGCGAAACTGGTTTGTTTGGAAAAAATGGCTGCTGCCATGATGGTGCCTTTTTCACATCTTCTGCAAGTTTATGTGACGACCTGTTTAAAGTTTAACATTGACACGCGGTAAGTGCTTTATATTTTGGCTGCAAACTAGTCGATCAAAAAATTGTTGCCATTCGCTTAATAAGAAAATCGATCATAAATGTCTAACGGCTGTTAAAACTTTTGCGAAAATCACGACGATGACTGATAAGAATTGCTCAATGGGTGCGCAAGTGTAGGTTCTCTGTTTCTATCGATTTATTTTCTTAATGATTCTTAATAATTGCTTCCGTCACAGGTGCCGATTGCCTGTGATTGTGCCTTTCTGGTTAACATTGTTTACGTTTCTCGTTCTCCCCATACATGTCCTAACTTTTACAATTATCCAAAATATCATGTCTGTTAACCAGTTCTCAGTGCCCCAGATAAGCTGCGTATCTGCGTCTTTCACCCTATTAAAATGTTTAAAAATGCAAAGAAATACAATATCATGAGTATTGAAAACGCAACCAATTTGACTTTTAAGCAAATTCGTCAAATTAACGATACAAAACTTCGATTAAAAATGATTTGCTCATTTTAGGTATTTTCTCTTTGGAATTATTATCGTAACGCGGTGACGCTTACATTCAGCAAGGTCAGCAAACGGTCATAGTTATTCAAACGCTATGCGTTTTCAATCTGACCTAATTCGTCGCCCATTGTGCATGTATTTGTAAAGCGTCTGTACTTTCAGTTTCTATTACAATGCGAAATAAAAATAGCTAAGAGAGGTCGAAAGACGTCCGAGAATGTTGCGCCAAAATATCAGCCGATTGCAAACTTTTTTGAATCAAGAAAGCAAGAGCCAATAAGTGCCGAATCATTCGTGTTATCGATTTTGTTAGAAACTGTGTATACAGCAGTTGAGTTGACATCCAAAAAACATGATGGAAAGTCTGTGACTTAACAAACCTGTCAAAAGTATAAAAAGGCATGTCATTGGTTAGAAATTGTCGACATTTTTTAAAGTTTATATCATGGACAGTTTAAAGGATTAAAGATATTAGGAAACATCAGTTTATTAAAATTTATGATGATAGTTTACAGTTCTATTGAATCAATACAAGTGTGCAGCGTCAACGGAAGTAAATCAGCAATTATTTTAAGGCATGCATTTTTATTACTCATTTCACTCTATATGAAGAATGAAATCACCCTATTTTTCAAAATCAATGGTTGAAAACCCTATTTCCCAAATAATTATCTGGGGCACTGAGGACTTTTCTCAATTTCAATGTAAATTATTTTTCACCGAGGCCAATTAGCTTGTTCAAAGCTAACAACAGGTAAAATGTGAGTTGTGTCTGAATTACAAGTTGTTTAATTTTTCATAATTGAAATGTTTACAATTTACTATTTATTGAATAACTTGGCAGTGGATAATTAAGTTCTGGGATGTTATTTTCAGCTCTGAACTGCGAAAAAATTGCATAATAATAACATTGGTGGCACTATAATGAGTTACCTTTCATCTGTCCTTCCATTTAAATGTCCCTAAAGCAGACTTCCCAAACTTTGCAGAAAGAGTTTAGGCATTGTTTTACACACTCATTTTAACCATGGCATGCTATTGTACAACATGTCTTGACGGAAATAATTTCGATAAAAAATATTTGCAGGAAATAATTTTTCCATTGCGAATCGTTTGTATCTTTTTATCTTTATTCTGAAATGCCCCTCTTAAGACTAATGTCATGTATAGCTGGTTTAGAATTAAGGATGATGATATGTCCTAACAGCATTTTGTCATGTCATTTACTGTACTTCTTAACCTACATGTATTTGAATATTCAGTCCCCATATAACTACGCCCATATGTTGTGGACATTTTCATACAAGAATACAAACAGGAATATGTATTGGAGTTTGCTGTATAAATTGACAGTCAATCGGAGGGTAACAGGTTTATTTTTAACCAGATGTGAGGAACTAAACGCAATTTGCAGGGAAAAAAATATATCCCTTAATACCACTTAAGTATATTTGCATCAAAGGAGCTCTGGTGTCGTGAGGTTGAAGAAACTAGTGTTGAATCTAAAACATTAAGCATCATGAACTCAAAAGTGAGAAGCCAAGTCAGACACCGCTAAATGTAAAAAAATCTGTCAGATGTTTGGTCTGACAGGCTAGGAAATTCTGTCAGACTGAAGGATAATTTTTGGATTCTACTTATTAGCATACCTGATAATAGCATATTTATGTTATTAGCATATAAAATGTC
Organism: Dreissena polymorpha; assembly: GCF_020536995.1. NCBI lineage: Eukaryota > Metazoa > Mollusca > Bivalvia > Myida > Dreissenidae > Dreissena > Dreissena polymorpha. Next base: position 128,931,683 of record NC_068355.1, on the reverse strand, counting down.
AAAGCACAGATTAATTCTTATATTTTAATGTATTTTTCTTTTATTAATAGCATAATTTTTAACCCCAATATTCAGAATTCACTTAAAGTCTTTATAGCATATAGAACATTCTCAGAATGCCAAGAAAATATGCTTTAAATCTGCTAAAAAAATGCTCAAATGCAAATGCAAATACCTTAGAATACAATTCCATTTGATAAATAGTTATCTTAAACATCAATCATATACAATGTTGCATTTACATTTCACTTTGACGATCAATTATTAACAGATTTGACTTATTGTATGCCCCCAGTTGCTATATTTATGCAAAAATGTGTGTTCCTGTTAATAGCATATTCCTGTTATTAGCATAATTTTTGCTGACATGGTATGCTAAGAACAGGAATCCACTGTAGCAACATATTAATCAGGTATTATGGTTTGAATCCGTGAACTATTATTTTTAATGGTGAAAGAAACTCTCCATTGCGCGTTTTCAAAAATTCCTAATCAAGCTTGGTAAAAGAACACACAGAATAGCAAATTTATTACAGCGCCAAGTTTCGGGTAAAAATGATTGATATTTTTTATATTCCGTAAAGACAAATGCCGCATCAAGTCCTATGGGTGATTTGAAAAATAATGAAGCCTAAATAAAACATGCATTTATTTTCATACCATTAAGCATGTTTGAGTTCTTTTTCTATCTTACAGAAGTGTTTCCATGTGATTAACTTAAATGTGAAAATTCTTCTCAATAACTTGCTTCATTAACAAAATATATTGAACAATATCCTTAAAATTGCCCCAAGTGTACTGGTTTTGCGTGCCATTTTTTGTAAAAGGCAATTTTCAATTTTATACTTCAATAAAACTTTCAGAAATATAAGGTATTGCCAGATTTGTTTGTTTTGAATTAAGCTTCAACACCTTGTTTCGGAGGCATTTTTTCTGTATTATATATGACTAAGTTACACAAAGTTAAAGCAGGTTTTCATCCGGGGATTCGAGAAAATATCATAACACATTCTATTTAAAAGGTAGATTCTAATTAGTTTGTATTATACATCAGCGGCTCGACTAGAGCCAATCAAAAGACTTGCTGGAGTCTTCAAGCCTCATTCGGTTAATTTAACTCAGCGTTCATTGCTACACTTTTGACTCATACACAAGATGGTTTGTGCTTATCGTGATTCGCGTATGCGGTAATGGATACAGTTCAGCAATGCGTCCGAGTGGACGCACATATTTCAAAACCATGCGTCTATTTCGATATTAATTTGTGCGTCATAGACGCGAGACGCACATGTAGATTATACCCTGGAATAACTAAATCAACAAAAGGTTACCAGACAACAACTTTTGAATGACCCACGTACATTTGTTCAAAACACATTAAATTAAAAATTCATATTTATTATAATGTGATACATTGTAATGGTTTAATTATACTCTTAGCATTGAAGTGCAATTTTATGCCTGGGACTTCCAAAATTTAATGCTTACAAATGGCTAACATGAGAAGGCTGAACTCCAAGGTCAAAGTCGCACTTACAGGTCAATAGTCAAATATGGCTATTAACAGGTTGTGTTTGACATAAGCGTAGTTTTGCGACAAAAGTGGAATGTGGGGGCAACTGTGCCTTATGAACACGTCTTTTTTTTAGGTCTATCATATTTTTCTTTTACTAAGTTCATGCCTTCTATCAGGTAAATTTGTGTCCGTGAACTCATATGAGCTCTTAAGGGCCATCATGGCCCGCTTGTTATGTTAAATAGCTACTTTATTTCAAAAATCTGTAAAATTGATAATTTTTAAATGTGTGAAAACAACACAGACTTCAATTGGTATTAGTCTAATTAAGTCTACAACAAACATTTGATATTTTGCAATACATGTATAGCAAAACCATAATTTATATTTAATGAAATTTTATATAATACAGTTTAGAAAATGTCAATATGTGTGTCACACAAATAATAGAACATACATTATGCCACAGTGGATGATTGGTGTTTGAGACGCAGTTCGTAGTTCGGAAGACGCGCAAAAGCAACTCACAAAGTGTTGATTATTTTAGTGTTTATTTTCATAAAGTACTCAATTAACAGCAATAATAACAATTATCTTTAGATAACACAGTTCTGACACACAGTATTAATTGTTTAGTTAAATTAATGTTTGTTTAGAAGCAATGTTTTCTTGTTACGTTTAATGCAATTTATATATGTATCACAGAATAACACAAAGTCAAGTAAACAACGACTTGACACATTTTTATCCCCCGCCAAAGGCGGAGGGATATAGTTTAGGTGTTGTCCGTCAGTCTGTCAGTCTGTCATCTGTTAGTCCGTCCATCACAAACTTTTCAGGTCTATATCTCAGAAACTATAATTATAAGAATTTGCATCATGAAACTTAATGAATTTATAGATATCAATGAGGAGAAGTGCCGTGTAGAAGAACCATAACCCTACACTTTCTTAAATAAGGGTTATTGCTCTTTGTTGTTTTTGTATGATGTAACTTTTCAGGGCTATATCTCAGACACGATACAAGATTTCAACATGAAACTTCATGGGCGTATAGATATTAATAAGGAGAAGCTCCATGCACAAGAACCATAACCCTTTACTTTCTTAAATGAGAGTTATTGCCATTTGTTGTTTTTGTATGATGTAACTTTTCAGGGCTATATCTCAGATATGATACAAGTTTTCAACATGAAACTTCATGGGCGTATAGATATTAATAAGGAGAAGCTCCATGCACAAGAACCATACCCCTACACTTTTTTAAATAAGAGATATTGCCCTTTGTTTTTTTGTATGATGTAACTACAAAAAAGTAAGAAAAGGCACAACCCTACAAATAAGCTTTAATTAAGTTATTCACCCATCAATAAACAAAATTTATTTGGTGGGGGATATCAATTAAACGAATTTTCTTGTTGTTTATATTATAAAAGTGAGGACTTCATATAAAATTTATTTATCAAAATGAAGACTTGCCCTAAATTAGTTGTTTGCAAATAAGAATTTTCCCCAAAAATCTTTATATAATTTAAAGTGAGGACTTAAGACACACAATTCATTTGATGAAAATAAAGACTTGTCCTACAATTTTTTTGTTTGGAAAATAATAATTTTCTCAAATAAATGTGAGAACTTGATACACAATTCATTTGATCAAAATAATACTTTTCCTTCAATTACAATGTAGTTTTTTTTTTTGTTAAATAAGATTTTTCTCAAAAACATTCTAATCAATCAAAATGAGGACTTTACACAGAACTTATTTTATTATAAAAGTGAGGACTTGACACACAGATTGATTTATCATAAAAGTGAGGACTTAATGCACACTTCATTTTATCAAAATGATGATTTCCCCTTTAATTAGTTTTTTCAAAATAAGATCTTTAAAAAAAAATATTTGCAATCAAAATGAGGACTTTACACAAAACTTATTTTATTATAAAAGTAAGGACTTGACACACATATTGATTTATCATAAAAGTGAGGACTTAATGCACACTTCTTTTTATCAAAATGATGACTTGCCCTTCAATTAGGTTTTTTGAAAATAAGAACTTTCTCAAAAAAATTATTTGCAATCAAAATGAGGACTTTACACAAAACTTATTTTATTATAAAAGTGAGGACTTGACATACAATTGATTTATCATAAAAGTGAGGACTTGATACACACTTCATTTTATCAAAATGATGACTCCAGTTTTTTAAAATAAGAACTTTCTCAAAAAAATTCTTATCAATCAAAATGAGGACTTTACACAAAACTTATTTTATTATAAAAGTGAGGACTTGACATACAATTGATTTATCATAAAAGTGAGGACTTGATACACAATTCATTTTATCAAAATGATGACTTTCCCTTCAATTAGGGTTTTTGAAAATAAGAATTAACCTCCAAAAACTCTTTATTTCATCAAAATGAGTTCTTAACATACAATTCTTGGCAAGCATGTCTTATGAATCATTTCCTGAATACAATAATTAGATGGACACTGGACAGTTATGTAGATTGATGTTGTGATTAAGCTTTCGATTTTGTGATGCAGGAGATGATGCCAATGATTCACCATTAGAAGATATGACGGTAACAGTGGTCCAGAACTTGGCTCAACCAGAGTTCCACCAACATTGCAACATGCACACAACCAGCAAAACATACCAAGGTACTTGCGAGAGAAAATATTTGGTGCTCATATTCAACCATTCTTGTAAAACTTCAACGCGGACAAGTTTATGGAAGTTGTGACAAAGGATTGCTCTCTTTCTTGTGAAACAGCTGGTAAGGCTGGTGATGCCCCAGATGCACTAGAAGACATTAATTTTTAGCTTGTCTATTGTATATGAAATATATATAGTGGAGCTATCCTACTCAACCCGGGATCGGCTTCCCGTAAGCGTAAGCGTGCAAATGTTAAAGTTTGCGTACTACCCCAAATATTTCCTATGTCCCTTGACAAATTTCTTAAATATTTTGCATACTTCTTTACCAACATGACCCCAACTTACAAACAAGAGCAGACAACTGTATCAATCATTTTATAAGAATAATGGCCTTTTTTCCACTTAGAATATGCATATTATTAATAACTCTATGTAAAAGTTTGCGAACCACCCCAAATATTTCCTATGTCCCTTGACATATTGCTTTAATATTGTGCATACTTCTTTACCAACATGACTCAAATTTGACCCTGCCTTGGGGGGTCAAAAAATTGAAATTTGCTTATTATATAAGGCCTATTTTGTGAAAACTTTAAAAATCTTTACATCCATAACCATTGGGCCTAGGGCTACCAAATTTGGTATGTAGTGACATCTAATAGTCCTCTACCAAGTTTGTTCAAATTATGCCCCTGGGGTCAAATTTGACCCTGCCCTGGGGGTGTCAAAAATCGAAAATTTGCTTATATAAGGCCTTTTTGTGCAAACTTTAAAAATCTTCTTGTCCTAACCGTATGGCATAGGGCTACCAAATTTGGTATGTAATGACATCTTATGGTCCTCTACCAAGTTTGTTCAAATTAAGCCCCTGGGATCAAATTTGACCGTTCCCCAGGGGTCACAAAATTGAACATATGCTTATATTGGGCCCATTTTGTGCAAACTATAAAAATCTTCTTGTCCATAACCATTGGACCTATTTCTACTAAATTCGGTAGGTAGTGACATATAATAGTTCTCTACCTAGTTTGTTCAAATTATGCCCCTGGGAACAAATTTGACCTTGCTCCAGGGGTCACAAAAATGAACATATGCTTAAATAAGGCCTATTGTGTGCAAACTTTAAAAATCTTCTTGTTCTTAATTAAAGAGCCTAGGGCTACTAAATTTGGTATGTAGTGATATCTAATAGTCCTCTACCAAATTTGTTCAAATTATTTCCCTGGGCTCAAATTTGACCCGGCCCCGGGGGTCACAAAACTGAACATATGACGTTTACCAGTGGAGATTACTGCGGCCGTTTGGCTGTGACCAACAACAACATCAACATCTTGTAAACATGAGATAAAAATTAAGTGCCATTTTAGGTCAGATGGTGACTGCTTACAAAGGCATTGAAGTAAGAACATATGTGTTATGAATAATTTTCTTACAAACTGAAAAAAGTCGGGTTTTATTTAAATATGTTGAAAGTGACCATATATCTGGATGAAAATATTTTGGATGACATGTTAATTTCATGTCTTTTTTTGTAGTGTTAAAACCAGTTTAATAATATATTATTGATTTTAAAAACACAACTTCCATGAACATAATTATTTCAAGAAAAGTCAATATATGATACTGCAAGGTAAACTGAAACTTTGTATCCAAGAGAAGGTGTTGAAATTAATGAAGTGCAATGTTTTTAACTATCGTATATGCTGCTTTTTAATAACTAATGATTCATTGTTCCATTTGTGAATCGTGACTCATGAATTGTGGATATGATTGTCGATTGCTCAACAATCCATATATATTTCTGACCATTTTATAATTTTCTTAATATAAGTTATGAATTGATCTTAGAAGTCAAATGTATGACTTAATTAAAAACATTTATAAATATAAAGAAATAATCTTTAGATTATCATAATATTCTCAGGCCTGTTGGTCTAAGGGATGTGTGGGTTGATGAGCAATTTCTCCTTTTATCACAATTATTTCTACCCTACCTGATCATTTCCTTCATATTCCATTTTAATTTAATTGACATCTGCAACCTCTTTCAAATTGGCAAAGTCCAAAATGTGTCGTTTGGTAAAGGTTTAAGGCATTTTCATTCCTATGGGTCTTGAGAATCTGTTTCAAATCAAATGCGTAGATTTGATCGTCGGCGTCTAAAAATATGTGAAATAGAAAGAACGACAATATCTTTTGGAGAGATAAATGTACCTACGTTATAAGCAAAGGACCTGTGCAACAATTCCCGGGCTTTTAAGTCTGTTTAGTTAACACGCTAGTAACTTTTTCCATTTATAAAAATGCTCACCCTTCCAACTTTAAACCCCCAGTGGGACGAGGGATAGAAAGAAAAAGTCACATGCTTGAGTACATTTCAACCCATGTGCATTGCACGTTTTTTTTTCGCAAAGAAAAAACAGTGGAGCGATACAGGGCTATCATGGCCCTCTTGTTTTGAATATACAGTTATTATATATGACTTATTACTTATTAAAGATCTTTGCTAAAAGAATATACAAACAAGACTTAATATCTCGGCTATCAAAACTGATTTATATAGTTATCATTATAGTATTCAGATATTACATACTGATATCCATACACAAATTCTGGCATTCATTTATTTTCCTTGTCTTGACACTTTCTTCCAACAAATAACCACTTACTGTTAGATCAGCAATATTCGGACAGGTAAACTCTATCTAAAACCATGGTAAATTCTAACCCCATTATTGCAGTTTATGGTTTATGTATAAATATGTGAAGTACATGTATGATTATAAAATTAAGAAATTTAGAAGCACAAGATAATGTATCACTTGTGACCAACCAATAGCTTTACAATAATTTTGCAAAACAGAATGTACATGGAGTATAAAATTTAACTTAGATTTATTGGAATGTGAAATACATTTTTAAAAGCTTAATAACAGATCTATTAACATATTTCTCTCTGACAATACTAATGGCACAAACTTGACATTGCTTATTTGATGACTTGATTGATAACACTCTTAAATAATTATAATGGACATGCTATGCCTTAAAAATGTTCTTTGGTCCAATTATGATATTTAAAAATTATTCAGTAACCCATGCTTCAATAGCTCGTATAATCAGATTACCCTACCCATTGAATACCTGAACATTGTAATATATTTATAAGATATAATCGCTCCGCAAATTTCTTGTGTGAGTGTAGTGTCAGGCAATTTGAAAAAGATCTACAATAAATTGAATTTCTTTCATATCATACCTTCCAAATCACTCGAAGCCTTTGACTAGTAATGGCTGCAATATGAGAACCATAGCTGAAACTTTCAATTTAAAATCCACTGGTGATCAGCAATTTAACGAACTTGTTCGAACATTTGGCCATTATTGAGGAGGGCATATTTTAGTCACACCTTACCTCTAATTCTGAGTTCTTGTGTGTGTATGTGTGTGAGTATTCTGTATGAAATTAGTATCATCTCTGTAATTTGTGCATTCCTAGAAGGATTTCAATGTCATTTCATATTTATGCCCCCCTTCGAAGAAGAGGAGGTATATTGCTTTGCACATGTCGGTCGGTCTGTCGGTCTGTCGGTCCGTCGGTCCGTCCACCAGGTGGTTTCCGGATGATAACTCAAGAATGCTTAGGCCTAGGATCATGAAACTTCATAGGTAGATTGATCATGACTCGCAGATGACCCCTATTGATTTTGAGGTCAATCGGTCAAAGGTCAAGGTCACGGTGACCCGAAATAGTAAATGGTTTCCGGATGATAACTCAAGAAGGCTTATGCCTAGGATCATGAAACTTGATAGGTACATTGATCATGACTGGCAGATGACCCCTATTGATTTTGAAGTCACTAGGTCAAAGGTCAAGGTCACAGTGACCTCGAAATAGTAAAGTGGTTTCCCAATGATCACTCAAGAAAGCTTATGGCTAGGATCATGAAACTTCATAAGTACATTGATCATGACTCGCAGATGACCCCTATTGATTTTCAGGTCACTAGGTCAAAGGTCAAGGTCAAAGTGACAAAAAACATTTTTACAAAATGGCTGTCACTACAACTGAGAGCCCATATTTTATATTTGCCTGACTACAGTACAGACACAGTGTACTTAAACAAAAAGCCCGTCAGCAGTGTTCTTTTTTCTCGATGGGTGACACTTCCCGGGGGAGGACACGCTACTTACCGCGTTGTTTGGCCCTAATTCACCTTGTTTCACGATGAAAAGGAGTCGGCAACATGGGAATTGAAAATATGAATTCCGCAAACTAGGATACATTGTAAATAACCGAAATAATAAATATTCGGCCGATGGGGGAAATGGCAAAAATGACTTCGCAAACTGACAATTTGAAATTCAAAATTCAGCAATCCGGTACAAAGATAGCGACGATCACAGCTTCATTGCTTTATTTGTCCGTTTCACCAATTTTAGATTTTTAAACTGTGTAGAGGTTAAACCACTTTCGACAGCTAATTGGTGTTTATCTGTTGTGTAATGCCAATAAAGTTGTGAAAAACTAAAGAGTCAGTGTTTATTACATGTATTCCCTATCAGAGCTGTATGTGTAAGAAAAATAAATGAAATTATGAAGATGATTTATATACATGCTAACGCAGTGTAACTGTTAACAGATATTCATTTTCATTTTTACCCGTTACGGTTATCAGAAAGTCCCCAGGAAGCACTTTTTTCATAATTTGTATGACACAATAAAACATTATTTGTACATGATCGTATTGCATTTAATCTAAATAAAATTTGCTCGTCCAATGAAAGTTGTGTCCCATAATGCATTGTACTCTTTACACTTCTGATGAATGGTGTAGGCCTCAGATTTTGGTTTTTTGAGAAAAAAAAACTGTTGAAAACATGCCACCGGGGTAAATTTTGGCCATGCCCCATTACCCAGGTGAGTGATAAAGGGCATTTTTTCAATCTTGTCTAAAAAAATTCATAAATATAACAATGTTTCATTATAAATTTCTGCTTGAAAAGAGAGAATATGTATTGCTTAAATAAGGTTTATAGTAAATTAAAAACAGCGTTATTACATGTATACCCCTTTAAGCTACTGTAATCCTTTAGTTCAGAAACATTTCAAACAGCTTTATGGGGAACAAAATAATGTTCTATGGTCCAACCAGTTTGTATAATGTTTTAAAACTATTCAATATTCCCCACAGGATTTTGAATAGCTCAACAAATGAGATATTTTACACCTAAAGAAGATCCTTTGTGTGAAATAGACATGCTCAAATATCCACAAACATTTTTATGCTCCCCCAAAATTTATTTTGGGGGGAGCATATTGTCGCCGCTTCTTCTGTTTGTCTGTGTGTCCGTCCGTGCACAATTTTTGTCCGGGCTATTTCTCAGCAACTCATGACCGGAATTCAATGAAACTTTATGAGGAAGTTTCACTACCAAGAGGAGATGTGCATATTATCAGCGGGTTCTGGTCGGATGATTTTTCACAGAGTTATGGCCCTTTTAAATTTTCCATTAACTGTACATATAGTGCAATTCTTGTCCGGGCTATTTCTCAGCAAATAATGACCGTAATTCAATGAAACTTTATGGGAAGCTTCACTACCAAGAAGAGATGTGCGTATTATTAGCGGGGTCTGGTCGGATGTATATTCACAGAGTTATCGCCCTTTGAAATTTTCTATAAAGCAATTATTGTCCCCCCAACTACTGTGCCCCTCAAGACGTTTCCTTTTATCTGAATATATAGTGCAATATTGTGACAAAAAAAAACTTTGGGGAGCATTGATCACCGGTCTCCGACGGTTTCTTGTTTTATTATGTTTCCTTTAAGCTGAATAATGTTCAATATGATATTTAAGCAAATTAGCCAATGGTTTATTTAACCCATTCCAATAAGAATTGGAAACTTATCAACATATTATTTGTATAACTTTATGTGCAATTTGCATGTCAGATTTTGTGAATTAGTAGCTTTGATATTGCAATTGTTTAATTACTGTAATTTAAATCATACTTACAAAACCTTTAAAATCAATGCTATTAAGTGTCTATATATGAAGAAGACGACGCAGAAGAAGAGGACAAGGATGCATTCTACGACGCCTTCAAAGTGTTTCAAAGGACATCCCCAACACGACATGCTGATGTTGCTCGGCGACTTCAATGCTAAGGTTTGCTGCGACAACAAAGACAAAAAGAGGACCATGGGAAGACATGGAGTGGATGTGATCACCAACAACGGGGAGAGATTAGTCAATTCTGCCAACAGAAACGACTTGGTCATAGGAGGGACCCTGTTCGCGCACAAGGAGATCCACAAACTTACATGGACATCACCAGACAGCAGGACCCAGAACCAGATCGACCACATCATCATCACCTACACAAGGTCGATATATCGTATTAAATATATCATGCGTCGCCGCGACTGTCAAGAAAAATATTGTGCGTCGCCGCGACTTTTAAGAAAATATTGTGGGTCGCCGCGACTGTCAAGAAGGACATCCCCCAACACGACATGCTGATGTTGCTCGGCGACTTCAATGCTAAGGTTTGCTGCGACAACAAAGACAAAAAAGGACCATGGGAAGACATGGAGTGGATGTGATCACCAACAACGGGGAAGACTAGTCAATTCTGCCAACAGAACGACTTGGTCATAGGAGGGACCCTGTTCGCGCACAAGGAGATCCACAAACTTACATGGACATCACCAGAACATGGACCCAGAACCAGATCGACCACATCATCATCACCTACACAAGGTCGATATATCGAATTAAATATATCATGCGTCGCCGCGACTGTCAAGAAAAATATTGTGCGTCGCCGCGACTTTTAAGAAAAATATCGTGGGTCGCCGCGACTGTCAAGAAAAATATCAAGTATCGCTTCGTGTTTCTAGTTTCGCCCTTGATGAAAGAAGTGCAAGATTATATATGCACTATCAGGATTCCGTATGTTTTAGTATTTGCTCCTTGTTGTCCTGGGTATTGAACCCTCAGGGCAGGCAGTCTAGTGGTTATGTTTTAGTATTTGCTTCTTTTTGTCCTGGGTTTTGAACCCCCAGTGCAATTTTTGTTTGTATGCCCCCAGTAGGGTGGAATATGGCAGTTTTACTGTTCATCCAATTGTCTGTGAAGTGAACTATTTTCTAATTTGTTAAGTGCTTGATTTAAAATATGTAATTACCACTAATGTAATGTAAATGTAAAATGACACAATTTTCAATCGAAGTTATGTAAATGTTCCTGAATTTTGCACATGCACTAAACCATGGCAGATTTGCAAAGCCTCTGACAAAGCAATAGATGGTTTACGTGGGTAATGTCTTTGACATATCTTTCTTTTCTTTTTTATTTGAGACATCTTCAGAAACAACGATAATTATTTGTAAAAATGGTTTGAGTGTATGAGTGCACATTTGTGTGTCTGTTCTGTATGTATGTGTGTGTTTCGGGTTTGTACAGACAGTAACTACATCATTCAGCACATCATTCAGCATGCAATTTTTTAAAATTAATAATTACAAAAGACCCATCATTAGGAGGCGGTGTTTAACATGTAACACCTGTCTACCTTACTTAAAGGTCAAGGGGCACACTTACAGGTCGAAGGTAAAATTTGTCCAAACTGTACTTTGTCATTATGGAGCAATAACTGACAACACATGTTTCACCAGTTTGTGTTAAGACCCATGTTCCCGGCTCAAAGTCAGACTAAAAGGTCATGGTCATCCAAAC